>NW_028270174.1:13280829-13508225 GCF_037043375.1 Chiloscyllium plagiosum | reverse complement strand
CACCACCCACACCCTCCACCTCCTCCAAGACTTCCGATTCCCCGGCCCCCAACGCCTCATCTTCACCATGGATAACCAATCCCTCTACACCTCCATCCGCCATGACCAGGGCCTCCAAGCCCTCCGTTTTTTCCTCTCCCGTCGTCCCCAACAGTACCCTTCCACTGACACTCTCATTCGTTTGGCTGAACCGGTCCTCACCCTTAACAATTTCTCCTTCGAATCCTCCCACTTCCTCCAGACCAAAGGGGTAGCCATGGGCACCCGTATGGGCCCCAGCTATGCCTGTCTCTTTGTTGGCTTCGTAGAACAGTTAAGCTTCTGTAATTACACTGGCACCACTCCCCACCTCTTCCTCCGCTACATTGATGACTGCATTGGCGCCACCTCGTGCTCCCGCGAGGAGGTTGAGCAATTCATTAACTTCACCAACACATTCCACCCTGACCTTAAATTTACCTGGACCATCTCTGAAACCTCCCTCCCCTTCCTGGACCTCTCCATCTCCATTAGTGACGACCGACTTGACACTGACATTTTTTACAAACCCACCGACTCCCACAGCTACCTGGATTACACCTCTTCCCACCCCATCTCTTGCAAAAACGTCATCCCATATTCCCAATTCCTTCGCCTCCGCCGTATCTGCTCCCAGGAAGACCAGTTCCACTATAGAACACACCAGATGGCCTCCTTCTTTAGAGACCGCAATTTCCCTTCCCACGTGGTTAAAGATGCCCTCCAATGCATCTCATCCACGACCCCACCCCTCCAACCGTAACAAGGACAGAACGCCCCTGGTGCTCACCTTCCACCCCACCAACCTGCGCATAAACCAAATCATCCGCCGACATTTCTGCCACCTCCAAAAAGACCCCACCACCAGGGATATATTTCTCTCCCCACCTCTTTCCGCCTTCCGCAAAGACCGTTCCCTCCGTGACTACCTGGTCAGGTCCAGGCCCCCCTCCGACCCACCCTCTCATCCTGGCACTTTCCCCTGCCATCGCAGGAACTGTAAAACCTGTGCCCACACCTCCTCCCTCACCTCTATCAAAGGCCCTAAAGGAGCCTTCCACATCCATCAAAGTTTTACCTGCACATCCACTAATATCATTTATTGTATCCGTTGCTCCTGATGCGGTCTCCTCTACATTGGGGAGACTGGGCGCCTCCTAGCAGAGTGCTTTAGGGAACATCTCCGAGTCAACCACACCGCCCCGTGGCCTAACATTTCAACTCCCCCTCCCGCTCTGCCGAGGACATGGAGGTCCTGGGCCTCCTTCACCGCCGCTCCCTCACCACCAGACGCCTGGAGGAAGAACGCCTCATCTTCCGCCTCGGAACACTTCAACCCCAGGGCATCAATGTGGACTTCAACAGCTTCCTCATTTCCCCTTCCCCCACCTCATCCGAGTTTCAAACTTCCAGCTCAGCACTGTCTCCATGACTTGTCCGACCTGCCTAGCTCCTTTTCCACCTATCCACCCCACCCTCTCCTCCCTGACCTATCACCTTCATCTCCTCCCCCACTCACCCATTGTACTCTATGCTACTTTCTCCCCACCCCCACCCTCCTCTAGCTTATCTCTCCACGCTTCAGGCTCACTGCCTTTATTCCTGATGAAGGGCTTTTGTCCGAAATGTCGATTTTGCTGCTCGTTGGATGCTGCCTGAACTGCTGTGCTCTTCCAGCACCACTGATCCAGAATCCAGGGATGTGCAGTCTAGTTAGACCAGCTATTGGAAATGCAGCATTACAGGATTAGGTAGTGGGTGAATTTAGGTGGGAAGCTCTTCAGAGGGTCGGTGTGGACTTGATGGGTTGAATGGCCAGCTTCCACAGTCTATGGATTCTATGATTCTGAGAAGGGTCACTGGACCTGAAACACTAACTGCTTTCTCTCCACAGATGCTTTTTGTTTTAGCTAATTTAGCTTCATGATATAATAAATGTCTACAGTTCAGTATTTTGCAGCTATTATCATTTAACCACCATTCCTTTTATCTTTAACCATACATTCTCCATTGCATTATATGCTGCTCTCTTCATAAAACGTTCTTCAGCTTCCAGGTGCTCAGTAAAAGTTGTGGATGCCTGGTTTGCTCAAGATTATTGGAAATATTAGAGAAAGAAAGCTATGCTTTGTTTTTCTGAACTGTGACCATAATCTTCCAGTTCTTTCTAACTTACAAATTTCCCTTGCCAAAAAATAATTAACCCTCTCATTGATTTACAGAGAAGATCTGTCTGTTAAGGGATAAGCAATGAGCATCACTTAGCATAAATTAGCTCACTCCCTTACCCTGGAAAGAATGAGGACTGCAGGTGCTGGAGATCAGAGTCTAAAAATGTGGCGCTGGAAAAGCACAGCTGGTCAGGCAGCATCCGAGTAGCATAAGTTCGAAACCTCGATTCTCCTGCTTGTCGAATGCTGCCTGACCAGCTATACTTTTCCAGTGCCACACTTTTAGATCTTACTCCCTTGTCCTGTCTACTTGCCCTGCCTAACTTGCTGCGACTGTTGGATTGTACTTGCATCCTCACCCTCTCACCTTGTCTTTGCACACTTATTCACTCTGCCCACCTTACTTACTTACTTACTTGCTGTGTCCCATCTCTTACTGGCTATACATCTTGCCTCTTTACTGTTGATTCTGGAGCACCTATGGGGTCAGCTAGTTAAGTATTTAGCGAGTTTTGAGAAGATTTGTAGCTCAGGTTGAGGTTCTGGATGTAGATTTGCTTGCTGAGCTGGAAGGTTAGTTTTCAGACGTTTTGTCACTATACCAGGTAACATCATCAATGAGCCTCTGTAAGAAGCATTGCCATAATGGTCTGCTTTCTATTTATGTGTTTAGGTTTCCTTGGGTTGGTGATGTCGTTTCCCGTTCTTCTTCTCAGGGTCTGGTAAACGGGATCCAAGTCAATATCATTGTTGATAATGTTCCGGTTGGAATGCTAAGCTTCAAGAAATTCTCGCGCTTGTCTCTGTTTGGCTTGTCCTAGGATGGATGTGTTGTCCCAGTCAAAGTGGTGTCCTTCCTCATCTGTATGTAAAGATACTAGTGAGAGAGGGTCGTGTCTTTTTGTGACTAGTTGATGTTCATGTATCCTAGTGGCTAATTTTCTGCCTGTTTGTCCAATGTAGTGTTTGTTACAGTTCTTGCAAGGTATTTTGTAAAGTATTTTTCAGCTGGTGTTTCTGCTATCCTGCCAATACTGATTTGTAGTCGATGGGTAGAATGAGCTGCATGTTGCTTTTACCTGCAGTGTGGCTTATTTCTCCAGCTATCTATGGAAGCTAATTGACTGACTGGCTGGCTGCTTATTGTGGAAAGAAAAGGGACCAGGGATTTGAGAAATTTGACACACCTCTATCAAAAATAACATGTTTGGTGTTTACTAAGTACCCTCAGGAGATCTGGGGTGGAATATAACTCAATCTGAAAACTGAGCTCTGTTCTCTGGTTTAACTGTTAAAGTGCTGGAATATGTGTGTCATAGTATCTTCAACTGAATAAATGTCCAAAACTCCACAATAGATGTGCATTATAAGGGAAAGCATCACTTCCCCAACTGCTTCAAGAAGATCACCATCATCCCGGTACCAAAGAAAACACATGCAATGTGCCTCAATGACTACTGCCTGGTGACCCTGACCTCCATAATTATGAAGTGTTTCGAAAGGTTAGTCATGGTTCACATCAACAGTAACCTCCCAGCCTGCCTCGATCTCTTACAGTTTGCCTACTGGTCCATGGCAGATGCCATTTCCCAGTCCTATACTCATCCCTGGAATATCTGGACAAGGATACCTATGTCAGGCTCTTACTCGTTGACTACAGCTCCACCTTCAACACTCTCATCCCAACCAAACTAATCTCCAAACTCCAAAGTCTTGGTCTCTGCTCTGCTTCTGCACTGGATCCTCAACTTTCTGATCCACAGACAGCAATCAATGAAGGAACGCAGCAACCGCACCACCTCCCCAGCAATCCTCAACACCACTTAAGCTTTTATATCTTCTGTCTAATGGAAGAGTTTGGAAGAGATTATAACTGGGGTGGGAGGGGTCATTGATAATGTTGGCTGTCTTTCCACTCAGCCCCCTACTGTACGCCCTGTACACTCACGACTGAGAGGCCAAAGTTTTTCCAAACTCTCAACTAAATTTTCGATGTTGACACCACTGTTGTATGCTGGATATCAAACAAATGATGAGACAGAATATAGGAAAGAGAGTTCTTAGTAACGTGGCGCAAAGATAACAATCTGTCCCTTTGTCAGGAAAACTAAAGAGCTGATGATCGACTTCAGGATGCACGGAGGAGGGTACACCCTTATCTCCATCAATTGAGCTGAGGTGGAAATGCTCGAGAGCATCAAGTTCCTAGGAGTGATGATTACCTGCAGTCATACCTGGGCCACCCATGTTGATGTGACAGTCAAGAAGGCACAAACTGCTTCCTCAAGGCTAAGGAAATTCAGCATGTCCATAAGAACTCTCAACAATCTTTACAAATGCACCATAGAAAGCATTCCACAGGTAGTTCTGGGATAATGTGTGTTTTGGCAGACCGATTTGGCAATAATGTCGCTGAAGAATTAGGGAATGTTTTGGAGAATGCTTACCTCCATTGGCAATAATACAATTCCAGCGGAGATCGGTTCGCACGCTTTGTTCTGCACATGCCCCAATGTGTGTGCCAAAACCTCCCTGCCATTCTGCACATGCACCAGTGTCAGCTGCTGACAGAGCAGTTTTCTTTTTTAAATGTACTGTGTTAAATTTACTTTTGTTCATAAATATAGTTTCACCCTTCATTCAAGCTGTGCTATACCGGGCTAGTTAGACTTTTGGGTGATTTTTGAGTGATCAGGTGTGATTTTGTTTTGCCAGTCTGCCGATAACTCCACGTTTCCGATAGACCCCATTATTTCTGTTAAGCGAGGTTTTGCTGGAACGCAACTATGATGCTACAGGTGAACTACCTGTATCTGGATCCATCGAGGCTCTGCCCAGGATCATAAGAAAGTGCAAAGTTGTGAACACAGTTCAGGCCATCATGCAAATCAACCTTCCATTCATTGATCCATCTACACTTCTTGTTGCGTGGAAAGGCAGCGAACATTATCATTCACCCCTCCCAACCTAGTTATAATCTCTTCCATCAGATAGAAGATACAAAGCTTAAATACACGTGCCAACCGGTTCAAGAACTGCTTTCTCCCGCAGTTATTAGACTTCTGATTGGACCTCTCAAATTTCAAATCTGATATTAATCTTGCTTTTTATACACCTTTGTAGCCATAGCTTTGTATGGCTCACTCTGTTCAATCACACTATGATCTTTGTCTGTTATGATCTGCCTGTACTGCACACAACAAAACATTTCACTGTACTTAGGGACATGTGACAATAATAAAGCAAATGAAATCAATCACTAATTACCAGGTGACCAAAGGCAAATTTATGATAAGATGCAGGAAGTGCAAAATTCTTTCTTGTGAAGCTCACTGCAGAAGGCCAATGAACAAAAACTCTTTGGAGAATTTCTTTCCCACTTCTGCAAAATGCTTCCTTCAGTTATAGGCTGTACAGCACAGAAAAAGACCCTTTGAATCTGTCCGACTTAACAACAAGCATCTAACTTGTCTGATCCAATTTTCCAGCATTTTGCCCATAACCTTGGCATCACAAGTACACATCTAATACTTCTAAACTATCATGAGGGTTTCTGCCTTGACCACTCTTGCAGGCAGTGAGTTCCAGATTCCCATTGTCCACTGGGTAGGGAAAACAAAGTCCTCACTTCCTCTCTAAACTTCCTGCCTTAATGTTATGCGCTCTTGTTATTGATCTCTCTACAAGGGGAAAAGTTTCTTCCTGCCTACCCTATTTTTATGTCTCATAAGTTTATACATTTCGATCATGTCCCCCCTCAGTCTCCTCTGTTGAACTTTTACTCGGGCCCTGTATGCAGTTGAATCTGGGCATTCGACATTTGCCGATTATTGAGTTTTTGACTCAGTTGTTTTCCCTCAATCTTGCGTTGGACAACCAGAATGCACAGCAGCTTGGTGAAACGAGTAATATTGATTCTTGATGTCATTCCGTATAAACAGGAGTTACTTCAAACCTAGGAGGGGTCTAGTGATGCTCTATTGGTCATTGTTGGGATTGATTCAAGTGGCTGAATTGTGTAATTTAGTGACTAACCTGAGCACACAATGTAACTTCCTGCTTTCACCCACCAACATCACCTCATTTATATAGATATGCCCAACATTTTTGGTCAGTAGCTCAGAATCATCGATATCTAGTCTTTGAGCTGCCATTTCCTCCGGTTGGGCCCTGGTCAAACTGAATATTAGAAATGAAGGTAGGAATAGGCTATCAAACCTGTTCAATCATTCAGCAAGATGGTGGAAGTTAATCACTGAAGGAAACAGCAATGGTGTCTGCTTAATCATGGCAGAAACTGTGCCTCAGATTTGCATGTTGTAGTATTGTTACTTGCTCAACATCAAGTTGTTGTCTGAGCTGCCCAGACGACCAATTGAACATGTTTCTGAAACGAGGAACCTGCTCAATAGTAAGGGAAGGTAGTAGAAATATAGGGCAGGCAAGCTGTCATCTGTAAAGAGAAAAGGTACCTCATCCTGACACCAACATCTCAAAATTAATTTTAGAAGTGTTTAGTATTTCTTGTGTTTACTGCTTTTCTCAGATTTTCTAAGTCGCATTGTGCAACACCTCTGACAGAAAGAATTTGGCTTTGGTTGATTAGTTTTTGTATTGCTCAAAAGTGCTGATGCCAAGGCCTGTGTTTATTGATCATATCTAATATCCTTTGAGAAGTTAGTGGTGAACTGCCTTCTTGAAATGGTGCGGTACGTGCGTAGGTATGCCCAACATGTTTGTTCAGAATCATTGATATCTAGTCTTTGAGCTGCCTTTTCCTCCGGTTGGGCCCTAGTCAAACTGAATATTAGAAATGAAGATAGGAGTCGGCCATCAAAACTGTTCAATCATTCAGCAAGATGGTGGAAGTTAATCACGGAGGGAAACAGCAATGGTGTCTGCTTAATCATGGCAGAAACTGTGCCTCAGTCTCCAGCGGTGGGGAATCTTCCTGCAATTACATTGGAGGTGGAAATGGGCCAATGCTTTCCTGTCCATGGAGGAATGTGAATTAGGCATCAATTATCCCTAAGCCCAGTGGAATTTTGAGTGCTTCAGGGATTAGATACAAGTAGCACCAGTTTCCTGTGTCACTTTTAAGCCTCTTGTGTAAAACCTTTATGGATTTGCTTGTGGTTTTTTTGGAGGGATGAACAGTTGGTATCTGATTGAGAGACTCTGCATTAGGAAGTCCAAGAGTTCAGCGACGATCCCTTGTGAAGTTACGGCAACAACCGTTGCTCCCACTGCAAGTTGAATTCGGTTGGATTTCCCCCACATGAGCAATGTGATTCTCACCGGTTTCTACTGGTGAACCTAATAGGAATGTCAATTCTTTCCCATGAATGAACTCATTTCAGCTACATTTATGCCTTTGTACTCCCATCTGTCACTTTACCTGGTTGATTAAGGCTGAATTTAAGTGCAGTGCTACCTCAGGGTGAAATCATGCATGTGTGAAATTAAGAGCATTGCTACAAAGTGAAGAAGTGGCAGCTGGCCAAGCAGACACAATCTGGGAGTGCAGGCCTCGGAGTATCTAAGTTAGAGTTTAAAGACAACAAATACCCCTGTATGGTTCGCTCTGACTTTGAGATCTCTGAGTCCTTGGTGAGCAGAGCTATCGGTGGGTTGGTGACTGCAACAACGATGCCAGTGGCAGGTGACTGCTGAGGGAATGGGAGTCACCTTCCGGTTCTAATTGCACATTATTTCCATTGTTTCCATATACCATTGTGGTTACAAAGGAGAATTTGATTGCTTAATTTGTTTCTATTCCTTGGCAATTACTTTTGGATCTTCCCAAAGTTTATTTTCTCATCTTAAATTTGTAAAGTCTGCAGGCTTTATGACAAATTACATTACACTCAATTTGCTCATCTAACTAATTGGTGTAGACTTCACCTGCACTACTTAAACACTCTTTTCACACCAGGGATATTGCGTGTTCCTTCCAGCCAAGAATCTTCATAAATCAGATATTTGTTAATCTGTGTCTGTTATATAGCCATGAGCTGGCTGACCTTGTATCTTCATTATAAACATTGCCTGCTTTGTATTTGTTGTGACACGAGTGCATTGCCTCAGTCTATTTGCTGTTTCAACTATCTGCGGCTAACTGATGTTGGAAAAGTCAATGCTTTTCTTTCTTATTGTCTTTGGTTGAAACTGTGAGCCGAGAGTTGAAGGTGACTATGATAGGTTGCTTTGGTATTTATTTTATAAGACCTGAGGAAATTAATTGCAAGTTGATTCTTGTTCAGAGAGGACTGTAGATATTTCGGCATTGGAGATGCATTATGGATCCGGCAGATAACAGGGACCATCATGCAGGCCCGTGACAATAGTCCAACAAAGTGTTTGGAAAATTATGGGAACTTAGTGAATATTCATCAGTCTTTTTTTTTATTGAAGATGTCTTCAGAAATCAAAAAAGATATGTTCTTTCCCAATGCTACTACATATCTTTGAAACTGCTTAAGTGAGATGGCCAGTTACATCTTTTTCTGCTGTGGTTCTGTTCGCCGAGCTGGAAGTTTTTGTTGCAAACGTTTCGTCCCCTGTCTAGGTGACATCCTCAGTGCTTGGGAGCCTCCTGTGAAGCGCTTCTGTGGTGTTTCCTCCGGCATTTATAGTGGCCTGTCCCTGCCGCTTCCGGTTGTCAGTTTCAGCTGTCCGCTGTAGTGGCCGGTATATTGGGTCCAGGTCTATGTGTTTGTTGATGGAGTTTGTGGATGAGTGCCATGCTTCTAGGAGTTCCCTGGCTGTTCTTTGTTTCGCTTGCCCTATAATGGTAGTGCTGTCCCAGTCAAATTCATGTTGCTTGTTGTCTGCGTGTGTAGCTACTAGGGATAGCTGGTCGTGTTGTTTCGTGGCTAGTTGATGTTCGTGGATGCGGATCGTTAGCTGTCTTCCTGTTTGTCCTATATAGTGTTTTGTGCAGTCCTTGCATGGGATTTTGTAAAAATGGGATTTTTACATCTTTTTCTCTTAATTTATCTCTCAATTTATCCCTTAACAGTGTGTGTGTCTATATGAATGTGGATCAGAATCAAAAAGGATTGGATTAAATCATACGCTTGAATTATCTTTTTGTTTAACTTGGCCCAGCTAATGCTATTGTATTAAAGAAAAAAGTTAATTATTTTTGTTTATGCTATAAACTTGATGTTTCTATCGGTTACTCAAATCTGGTTAGGAACCATTGGGTCAATTTTTTTTCTTTATTTATTTGTGTGATGTGGGCGTTGCTGGCTGGCCGCCATCTTATTGCCCATCCCTAGTTGCCCTTGGTCATTGAATACTTCAAATTTACTGTGTTACAAATACAAGGATGGGGAGACTGATTTGATTTGGTTGTCTGTCTCTGTATCGTAACACTAGAATTGTTAAAAATAGGACCACGTTAAAAGAAAATTTATAATTGTCCAAAGATCAGAAATTAGACGTAACATTAAAAAGAGCAAAAATTGACCCAAGGTTGGAGAAAAATTAAAGTTCGAGATAAAGCTAGCCAAAAGTATAAAAGCAAATTGACTGTCTACAAATATTTAAAGGAGAACATATTACAGTGAGATTGGAGATTTAATATTGGAAAGTAAGGAAATGACAGATGAATTCAATATGTATTTTGCATCAGACTAAACTGTAGAAGATACATGTAACATCCCAGAGGCAGGGGTAAATCAAGAATTGGAGGGAAGGGGGAACTCAAGAAAATCACAATCATGAGAAATAATCTTGAGTAAATTGTTGGAGCTGTGGGGTGATGTTACTTGGGTCCTGATGGACTTCATCCTTGTGTCTTTTTTTAAAAAAAGTGTCAAATGAGAAAGTGGCGAGATTCAGGAATGCTCCAATTGCATTGAAAGGTAGCAAAAATGTTGTACTTAATAATAATAATAACTTGTATCTAAATAAGTTCAAGATAACCTGACAGAGTCAACATGGTTTTGTGGAAGTGAAAATATGTTTGACCAATTTATCAGAGTTCTTTGAGAAGGTAATGTGCTCTGGATATAGGGGCATTGGTGAATGTACTGTAGTTAGATTTGTTAAGGCATTTGATAAGGGGTCACATCAAAGATTATTACAGAAAGTAAACATTCATTGTGTAGGGGTTACATATTGACACGATAGGTTGGCTGGCTGGCTGACTTGATGCCGGAAATAGGCATGAATGGATTGTTTTCTGGTTGCAAAAATGTATCACGTGATATGCCACAGGGATTGGTGCTGGGAACTCGTGTTTACAATTTACACAAATGATTGGACGTAGTACCTGATGGTATGGTGTAAATTGTCCATTTGGGCAGTGAGATTAAATAGCATATCTAAATGGTGTGAGATTGCAGACCCCTGAGATGCCAGAGCATCTGGGGTATCCTCATGCATTTCAAAAGGTCAGCGTACAGGTAAAGCAGGAAATTAGGAAAGCCAGTAGAACGTTACTTATGGCAAGGAGAATTGAATTAGGAAAAAGTAGGACAGTTATTCTTCAGTTAGACAGGGCGTTGGTGAAACTGATCTGGAGTACTCTGCCCAGTATTAGGCACCTTATTTATCAGGAAGGATGTAAATACAGTGGTGGCATTTCAAAATAGGTTTACCATAAAATGCCTGGAATGAGGGGCTGGCCGACAGCTGGACAAGTTATGCTTGTATTCACAGAAGTTTATAGAGAAAGAGGTGACCTGATTAAAACATACATAAACTGAGGATGTTTCCTTTTCACTAGAATCTAGAACTTGGGTCGCTGACTCAAAAACAGAGGTTGCCCAATTAAGCGGGATGAGGCAAAGTGTTTTGTGTTGTGAGCCTTTGGAATTCTTTTCCTGAAAAGGTGATAGAAGTAGAGACCTTGAATATTTCTTAGGTGGAGCTGGACAGATTATTGTTAAGTAATGGGTACAAGGTTCACAGAGGTAAGTCGGAATGCAGATTCAATGTTAGAATCAGATTAGCTATGACCTTTTTGAATAATGGAGCAGGCTTCAAGGGGCTGCATGGCCTGTTCCTCCAATTTGTATGTTTATATGAGTGCTTGGCTATTTTTCTGTCTCCTCTAAATTGGGCAATTCTAATACTCTCTTGGGTTGCTCACATTTTTCACTCCGACGCAATGAAAATGATCCTGCACTAAGACCTGTTCGCCCACCACCCCTGGTCATATTGGTCAAGATTGGCTTTCTGTTCCTTTTTGCCTCAAATTTTAAAATGATTGTCCTTTGTGCTTAAATGTGCCCCCATTCCAACACTAACCATATTGATTAACTGTGGTGATGTATCATAGTTGCAGATTAGCATTTTAATTTAGGAATGGATTTTTGGTCTTGGTCTAAAGGCAATGAAGTCTGTTTTAAAAATAAACCATGATTGTTAATTCTGGTCAGCAATTCTGAAGGCACCAGTTAGACATGATATAAGTTTGAGGCTATTGCAGGTCGTGTAGATTTTGGCTCAGAAATAGGCCTTTGGCCAGTGTTTATGCTTCTTCCCACTCTACTTCATTTTATCTTAACATCCTAACCTTCTGCTCCTTTGTTCCTCAGTTGCCATCAAACCTTTCCTTAACTGCATCCATGGATTTAACTTAAGTTATCTTATGTGATAGTAAGTTCTCGTGGTTTTCTTCTATTAATGCATTCTTTATAGAAGGACAGATTCAGCAGTGAAGAGCCAAGTGTAATATTGTTCATCTGTTGAAATAACTTGGCTGATGCCCCAAATGGTATTTGTTTCTCATTGTTCTGATTTATGTATTTTACAGGGTAAACAGAGAGCAACCAACGTAACCTTCCAGGCACACCATGTCAGTAGAAACAAGCGTGGGCAGGTTGTGGGAACCAGAGGTGGTTTCCGTGGCTGCACTGTCTGGCTTACAGGTAACATTGTCTTATTCTTAAATGCTACCAGGGTTTTCATTCTGAGCAAAATATGACCATCACAGCTTGCTTGACTCTCAATGCAGTGGAAGATTATTCCTATTCTCCTCCACACTAACCTCCTCACTGACCCCCTTCCATGCTTCACTCTCAAGTCACTCTGTCTCAAGATTTTGTGTTCCGTCCTGTCAAGATCTTGGTCCTGCTAGTTCAACATTCTTGTCATGCTGGGATACCTTTGGTCCATATCTATCTTTCATCTATTTCAAATTATTTGCCTCTTTTTCAAATCCTTGCCCTTTTTCCATGGCCTTGTTTACCTCCTGTCCTGTGTTCCTTAAACTTTACCAAACTCTGCCTTGTTTACGCTCATCTTCCCCTGGACCTGAGCTCTTTATTCCCTACTCATATCACCTTGTATACATCTCCCTCCTTCATTGGTTCCTCTTTTGATGTTGGAGCTTTATGTTTATCCTCATCCCTGAGACTTCCTCCAGAAATGCCTTCTCTGAACCTGATTATTTGTCCATTCAGTTTGACAGTTCTCTTCACCCCCACCTCTGATACCTTTTGTTCAGTTTTATTCATGTGAAGCCCTTTCGAAGTGTTAACAGCGCAAATCAAAATAGATTTATTATTATCCTTTTTTTGTGTTTCTCATAGATGATGCATCAAGCATTGATTAAATTAGATTTTGTATTCAAGCTTGTGTTGTGGGCATCGCTGGCAAAGTGGCATTTATAGTCTCTGTCAATTTGTCTTGAAAAGGTCATCATGTGTCATATTGAACCACTGTAGTTTGACATATGAGTACTCTGCTTAACTGCTTGGTCTGTGCAGTTGAGAGTTACCTCCATAATGATAAAATTAAAGTTGCATATAGCTCAAACCACTTAAAGACAGCACTATTCCTGCCCTAATAATACAAGTTCTCTTTTGTTTTAATTCCAACCTGACATCCTCTTCAGCTGATACCAGCTTTTTATTTCTAGATTTTAAAAACTGGATTAAAATTCACAACATCATAGTTGGATTTGAATTTGCATTCTTTGGATTTTTATTTTGTACACTGGGTGTGTGCATCGTTAGCAAGGTCAACGCTCATTGTTCCTTCCTCATTGCCCCGAGTATGGTTGAGAGTCATTGCTGTTGGTCCAGAGTGACATGTAGGCTAGACCAGGCAAGATTTTCTTCTTAACGAATATTAATGAGCCAGCTGGATTTTTATAACGATTGACAGTGATAGCATGGTCAGCATTAGGCTAGCTTTTAATTTCAGGTTTTTTGATTGAATTCAAATGCCATAGTGGGATTCTGTGCCCCCAAAACATTAGTCTGGGGTTCTGGATTACTAGTTTAGTATCAGAATTATTTCACTGCTGTCGTCTCTAAAAGCAATAATGTCTATTCTACCTGCTTAGTGCACATTGTGATGTAGCTTTGATATAGGAATTAGAACAATTTGTTGACTGAGCAAGCCTTTTTGTTTCTTGATTTGCTTAGCAATTCTGTGTGTGGGCAAGCACAGCGAGGGAGGAAACAAGGTGCAAAAAATGAAGATGTAAGAAATTGTTTATTTCTACTTGTTTACGCTCATCTTCCCGGAGTTTTGACTGCGTTTGATCTTTTGACTTCTAGCATGTAAAAATAGAGTAAATATAAATCACAAATCTGTTTTGCCAAAAGGGGAAGAGTGAATTTTTTTTTAACTTAAAAGGCGCAATTTCCGTTTAGGTTTTCAGAGTAGAATTCAATAGCAGAAGATTGGGCAGTTTGGCCACACCAGCATAAAAATAACTACAAAGTTTAGAAGGGACTCACCAGTTGTTAGCTCGTAGTCAGAGCTCCATGCAGCCACTGCTGCATCAGAGCGTGTGACCCCAAAACTTTGGCTGACAGTCCCACTGGGAGTTGCGGCCCACCATTTGGGAGGCCCTACATATGTTCACTCCCTGGTGCTGTGCTTTCCTTCTGATTTCACAAAGTAGCAGTATGTGACTAAGAACTAGGAGTCTAGCTGCTTGGTGGATTCCAGGCCTAACACCATGTGAGTGGGAAGAGAAGCTATTACAAATGATTGTTTGGCCACAGTTAGACAGGTAAGAATGGTTAGTACAGGTACACAATCCTTTACCCGAAAACCGTTGGGCCAATTATGTTTTAGATTTTGGAATTTTTCGGATTTCAGAATAAATGACATTTTCACAGTGAAAAAGAAATCTTACTGAACAGCAGCCCCACGTGTGACTACGACAAGTGCTGAGATACAATTGACGCCTGCCAGTGCTGGGCCACACCGCCACGTCACATCTGAGTGACATAGGTCAAGTGGGTATGGAGTTGGGTCACCTGTTCGCACGCCAAACAACCTTGTAATGCCGAAAAAAAACCTCACAAGGAAACTTTGGATTTCGAGTCTTTTCAGATTTCGGAATTTCGGGTAAAGGATTGTGTACCTGTATTACCGAGCTGTATGGCTACTGACAAGTGGTGTGGTCAACTTTGTCAAAGTCTGCAGACAGTTTGACACGCATAAGGAGGGAAAGTTTACCATGGTCACAGTTGGCAAGAGCTGTTTCAGTGTTGTGGCTGAATTGTTGTATGGCCAGGAAGCCTGATTGGAGGAAATTGGGTGGAAAGCAGCAACATGTTCAAGGTTCTCAGAGAAGAAAATGATATTGGAAGTTGAGCTGTTTGCAAGGGGTGGTGACTCAGATTAGATTAGATTAGATTAGATTAGATTAGATTCCCTACAGTGTGGAAACAGGCCCTTCGGCCCAACAAGTCCACACTGACCCTCCGAAGAGTAACCCACCCAGACCTGTTTCCCTCTGACTAATGTACCTAACACTATGGGCAATTTAGCATGGGCAATTCACCTGACTTGGATTGTGGGAGGAAACCGGAGTACACGGGGAGAATGTGCAAACTCCACACAGACAGTAGCCTAAGGCTGGAATTGAACCTGGGTCCTTGGCGCTATGAGGCAGCAGTGCTAACCACTGAGCCACCGTTAGTAGTGCTGCCCCATAGCACCTGGGACCCAGGTTCAGGTATACCTTCGGACGATTGTATGTGTTGGGTTTGCATTCTCCCTGTATTTGTGTGGGTTTGTTCTAGGTTTCGTCTCACAGTCTAAAGATGTATAGATTAGGTGGATTGGCCATGCTAAATTGCCCCATAGCATCCAAGGGTGTGCAGGATTATCCATGGGATAGGTTACAGGGATAGGTAGGACTGGGTGGGATACTCTTTGTATTGTTGGTGTGGACTCGATGGGCTGGATGGTCTCCTTCCATGCTAATTCTATTATTCTGTAAAAGTAGGATCAATGATAGGTTTATTGAGGAGATGTTTGATGATGGAGTTAAGGGGATGGCATCTGAGAAGTTAACAATATCCGTTAACATGGGAATCAGGATAGGATCTTGTAGAGTTTGGTCAGAATAGACTCTGGTGCCGGAGATAGAAGAGATGAGGTTGGAGAGAGCCATAGAAAGAGGTAGGTTGGAACCTCAAAAGATGGGAAAGTAATTTTTGCCCTGTGAAAGATCTGGACGCAGATGCATGAAAAGGCCTTTACTTGCTATTGGGGAGGGTGGTTTAAGAAGACAGGTTTGTGGTGAAGCAGAGAATTCAGGATTATATTTTCACTCTTTGATGATCTTTGTTTAATGGTGGAAGCATATAACCCAGTATGGTCCATTTTCTAGGTCAAGGTTTCCCCAAATGGGAGTGCGAGATCAGAGGCAGTCATCATGGAGTTTAGAATAAGTTACGATATCGGTACTCCTGCTGTAACCAGCCCTTGGTCTCTCGGTTCCCAATGAGGGGTTGTGACATTTTTCAAGCTTTGAAATGGGGATTGCAGTAGGGACAGTTTGGGTAACATAGTCTGTGTGGACCATTGATGGTGGTGGGTATTTAAACTATTTTTTCAGTTATTGTCTTATTGTTTGAGGATTGATTAGGATGCAAGTCACCTTCATCTTGAATAGTGTCATGGGATATTTTGAGTCCTTAGGAAGGCTTCTGCTTAATTTTGCTCCTGAAGGTTCATCAAGAGAGTCTAGCTTGACATCCTGTTCATAGAATGTTTGCTGAAAATAGTTCCATTTAAATTTGCTTTGCTTATGATTTTGTGGTGACATTTAACAGGTCTGTCCGGAGCTGGTAAAACTACGGTTAGTATGGCATTGGAAGAATACTTGGTTTGCCATGGCATACCCTGCTACACATTGGATGGAGACAACATTCGGCACGGTCTCAACAAAAACTTGGGTTTTAGCCCAGGGGACCGCGAGGAGAACATTCGACGTATTGCAGAAGTAGCCAAGCTGTTTGCAGATGCTGGACTTGTGTGCCTTGCCAGTTTTATTTCTCCTTACACAAAGGTACTTAACTGTTCTCTCTCTACATGAAGTACAAGGGATGCTTTCTTATATTATGAATAATATGCAAGTACAATTGGGGCAGTCAACATTTCTTCTCAATGTAACAGTCATCACTCACATTGTCGTCAACACTCACCTCCAAAGTTTTACTCTATATTAAAATTCTTGTGAAGGTGTACACTTGTAATTTATACATACTTAACATTGTAAGTGCCAATTTTAATGTTTATTATGCAAACCCTGTTTGTCAGCAGTCACCTTAAACAACATTATTATAAGCTCTGATCAGTAGATGGTGTGGACAAGTGTTTTTCAGGCCTTGATCCACTTGCCATCCTGCATGTAAAATTTTTAAGAAAAGACTTATTCATCGATTGACTGTGGGCACTTTACCAGTTTTTAAAACTGTACTTGATAATTATTATGTTAGAGTAGTCTATTGTATTGTGTTTTACGGAATTTAATTCATATGCTTCTTGATACCTAGGTATTCTCTAAGACATTACTTCACAAGCATTATTTAGAATACCATTAAACCCCAGTTAAGGCAGTTCTACAGCTCTTAAAAGTACATTTGTAAGCATCAGATGCTGAAAGTACTGTTGAATTAAAATTTGCTTATAGCGGTAGAAGTGAAACTTTTTCACAATTTGACACAGTAGTAATTTAAATGATGTAATGGTACTTGATTGTCTGAAATTATGTTTTCATTACAATGCAACCTTGAAGAATCAGGTTTTAAGCAGACTTCCTGCATATTCTGCCTGTCTTATTTTATGGCTTTTTTAGAGGCTCATTAACAAAATATGAAGTATATTTGCTTTTAACTTAAGTGTATTTCAGTTATTCATACTTTATATTCTTGAGTATATTCAGAATTTTTTTTGCTACTTCTGTAACTCTGCACCGTCAATCCAATACTTCCTTTTGGCCCATCCTTTTCCCTTTTTGCGAACTTTGCATTGTTGTCTAAAATACAGCTGTCCAACTCCTGCCTGTGTCCTATCTTACACTAGACATTGTTTTGACTATCTTTGAGTTGTTGCTCTACTTTTCCAGAACAAAATCTTCGGTGAGCCTTGGGGTGAATAAAGCCATCACTTTTCTTTTGCTGTTGCTCTCTTGCCACTGACTCATTTTGCTACCCAGGTTGTTCATTTAAGTTGAACCATGCTATGCAAAATCCTGATGCCTTGTTTGACTAAGTTTCAAGCCTGTCCAATGTGCAAGTCCTCATCCACTCTCACCTTCAATCCATTGGTGCTCTTTCACCCTTTGAAAGCTTCTGAATGTTCAAACTGCAACTGCCCATCTTTCCTTCTGTTTTAAACACTGTCATCCTGTCACCTCTTATTATTGCCAAACACTCACTTTCTATCTCATAAACTTTTATTTCTCTTCATCCCTCTTCCAACTTTGTATCTTCCCACTCTTCCTGTCATCTCCCCATCCATTCCCCTGTACTCAAGTTTTTTGCCTTTAGTCTTCTGTGAGTTTCCTCAGCCAATTTGAAGGAAAGCCTTCAGCTCTCTCGACAGTAGTCAGTAAAACACCCGTTTTAACCCCTTGCACCTTTCCTCTGTCTTACAGGTTTTGAGGCACACTTCTGTTTGTCCATGGCTGGAAGTGCCATTCTTGTCACAATTCAATTTGTGATTTGTTATTGGACCCTTTTTATTAAGGAAAGATGGGTTTGTGTAAAATCTAAGCTGTTCAAACTTGTTAGGGAATGCACACTATACAGTGTGCATGAATGCAGCTTGTGTAAATCATCATGTGGGAGCTGATTTCTAGATCTCAGTTAGAATATCAGAGAGAGACCAGGCTTCTCTTGAAAGGAGCAGGGCATCTTGATCTACTTTGTGCATAAATCAGCGACTGGTTCTTGTCTAAGAGCCTGAGTGACTCTGTCAAAGTGCCATCCTAGAATAGAAGATATGAAATCTGGAGTAGAGGTTGAGAGAATGTGTAATTGATAAAACAACAAAATGACCTGAAGGCAGTTTACTTTGCTATTCTCTCTCCACCAATGTTTTATAAAACTGTGTCAGGATATCTCATAGTTGGGTGAACATTGCTGATGTTATCTTTTAATTGTAAACTTTCACTGTTGGTAGGATCGGCAGAATGGCAGAAGTATTCATGAAGGTGCTGGCCTGCCATTTTTTGAAATATTTGTTGATGCCCCTCTGCATGTTTGCGAGGAAAGAGATGTGAAGGGACTGTACAAAAAGGCCAGAGCTGGTGAGATAAAAGGTAAATATGAGAGATTACAAAGGGCATCTGAGGGCAGGGGATACAGCACAAAAGGATTCTTGTCACTGTTAATTTATTTCTTTCAACAATACCAGCTATTCCCTGTCAGCACTAAAGGCCATTTGGCCCCTGTATGTGTGTTAGCTCTTAGAAAGAACAAACTCTCCCCTGTCCCCATGACCCTGCAATTATTTGCTTTTATACAGAAAATAGGAAGGGTAAGCCATTTGACATTTCCAGCCTGCTCCATCATTCAATATGATTATGGTTGATCATCCAACTCTTCTTGCTTTCTCCCCTTAGCCTTTGATCCCTTTAGCCCGAAGAACTATATCTAATTCCATTTTAAAAACATTGAGTGTTTTAAACTGAACTGCCTGCTGTGACAGAATATCAGAGGCCCACCAAGTTCTCTGGGTAGAGAAATTTTTCCTTGTCTTAGTCCTAAATGGTCCTGAAGAAGGGCTTAGTCCTGAAGAAGGGCTTATGCCCGAAACGTCGATTCTCCTGTTCCCTGGATGCTGCCTGACCTGCTGCGCTTCTCCAGCAACACATTTTCAGCTCTTAGTCCTAAATGGTCTAAACCCATGTCCATAGACTGAGACCTCGAGTGCTGGAGTATCTGGTCATTGGGAGCATCCTACTTTTATCCTGTCTAGTCCAATGAATTATTGTCTTAACGAGTCCAGTCCCTCTTTTGCCAAGTTATTTTACCAGTTGTCCTAAGTCTCTTTCCATCAGGTTATTGACCTGCTTGCCAGTGGAAGCAGTTCTCCCTGTCTGACCTACCATGACTCCTCGTAATTTTAAACACACCTATTAAATCTCCTGTTGATCTTTTCACCGGTTAAGATTTAAAGTGTATTTTTAAAACCTTCAAGATCCATTCATAATCAAGTGGCTTGTGACAGTCACCAAAGGTTAGGTATGTAATATGTTTGTGTCTTTGTATCTTCAATTTTGAAAATATTTTGGTTTTATTGATGTGAGAAGGGACATTAATTTGTGGGAGAATTGTTTTTTAAATTTCAGTCAACATCTCCAGCGCATAGCAATTATTTTAATTTAAAATGGCTGCAAGATTTAACTAGTTAGCAATTGTTACAAGTAATGGTGAAAGTGGAAAAGGATAACAGTAAGTGAGAAATTCTCCCGTCACGTTTATCGACTTAACCAGTAAACCTGCATTACCTGTGTATTTGGAGCTCCAGAATCTGAAGTCGTCACTTCTGTTTCAAGAACAGCTTCACTGCTGTTGCAGGACTGCTGAATGGACCTCTCTAGCTTCAAATAATGTTGAGCTGGCTAATGTTTATCTTGCTTTGAGCATCTCCTGTGCAGTTGTAACCTTGTACGCCTGACTCTGTCTAAGCACACTATGATCTGTGTGTCCTTGTTTGCTATGATCTGCTGGTACTGCTTGCAAAACAAAACTTTTCACTGTACTGAAGTACATGTGACTACAATAAATCAAATCAAATAAATCCATGTCAGATGTTGTTTGATAATTCTCACGTGAGGATGTTTAACCACAAGTTCATTGTTTAAATGTTTTTTATTTTGCGTTTCCCTTTCAGTTTCTGTTCATTTCTTTTGTTGGAGTCAGGATCTGTTGGCGTCAGATATTTCCCACGTCTTGCCCAGGTGCCCTCCCTAACCTGCTTGTATCAGCTGGGTGAGCTGGGAAATATCTCACGTAATTAGATTAGATTATTTAGATAACTTAGTGTGGAAACAGGCCCTTCGACCCGCCGAAGCGCAACCCACCCACACCCATTCCCCTACATTTACCCCTTCACCTAACACTATGGGCAATTTAGCATGGCCACTTCACCTAACCTGCACATTTTTGGACTGTGGGAGGAAACCGGAGCACCCGGAGAATGTACAAGCTCCACACAGACAGTTGCCTGATGCAGGAATTGAACCCGGGTCTCTGGCGCTGTGAGGCAGCAGTGCTAACCACTGTGCCACCGTGCCGCCCATGCCCGTGCCTGTGCCGCTGATGCAGATTCTACATATGTCTATGCATGCTGGTTGGAAAATAGTCGGCAGCAGGAATGTTGCCTGAAAAATTTCCTTCAGTTTCACTTGATCTTTCTATTCAGGAGCAAGGAAAGGGAAGTGGTCCACTTTTAGCTAGCACTAGTAATTCTGGAATTGCCTAACCCACCTCGCACTAATTGTTTTAGTTTAAAAATGCATTATTAAGCAAGTAGCAAAAATCTTCCATTATGAAATTTTGCTGTTAATTTTTAAGGAACACAATGTCTTTATTGTCTTACAGGATTCACTGGTATTGACTCAGAGTACGAGAAACCCGAAGCTCCTGAACTAGTATTGAAGACCGATGTCTGTTCTGTGAATGAGTGTGTCCAGCAAGTGATTGAACTGCTTCAAGAACGAGTAAGGATTCAACTGCGTTTTGAGTTGCACTACCTTTTATATTGGGTTTATTTGGGTTACTAGGACTAGTGAGTCCGACATCAAGGTTGAACACCAGCTGTGGCCACTCCAGAATAAAGCAAGGAAACCCAACTGCACCTTAATAAACCAGGTGTAAGGCAGAAGCAAATATACTATAATCTCTCAGCTGATCAGGCAGCAACTGTGGAGAGAACAATAGAGTTAATTTAAAGATCCTTTCTGGTCAGGTGAAACGTTAACTGTTTCTCACTTCTGAGTTGCTGCCTCTTTAGCCCAAGGTAGTTTCAGTGACCAGAATAGCATTACCACAAAAGAATGGTGACTAACAAGATACCTACTTTGTATAAGGTTAAGCACCTGCCAGTACACACTCTCAGGGAACAACACTTTCTGGAGAAAGTGACATCAGTGTAAAACTTTTTTAAAAGATTCATTCTTTGGATTTCAAGTCACTGGTAAAATTGACATTTGTCCATACTAAGCTGCCCAAAATTATGATGATGGGCCGTTTTTGAACTGTTGTTTTTAAAAAGTATATATATTCTGGTAGAGAGTGTGCCTTTCACAATTTTGTGACTTATCCCAAGGCTTTTGTGGATTCAAGTGCCATTCAGTGGACTTGAGCATATAACCTAGAGTAATACTCCATAGGTATACTGAGAAATGCTGCAGACAAATGGTCACATTTCTTACGCTTACAACAGTTGCTACACTTCACAAAGAAAAGTACTTGAGTAGCTTTAAAGTTGCTTTAGAATGCCCTTTGGAAGTATATGGTGATACATAAATGCAGTTCATTTCCTTGCTAGACAAAAGGAAAGACTGGTTACACTGTAGAAACAGCTGAAGAGCATCATATACCGTAAGGCTCTGTGGCAGTATCATTTTTTTAGAACATGACGTTGGGTATGCAACATCAAATATAGCCCATTTAACCTGTACATCGAGTTCAGCCATTCTCATTAGATCATTGCTGTTCTATACCTCATTCCACTAACTTTGATCCGTATTGCTTGATACCCACATCCCTAATTGCTTTTGTTTTCTGTCTACTTAGTTTAATCGAAGTATCTTTTAATTTTTTTTTGAGTGACCATGGAAGTGTGTTACTTTTGAGAAAGCAGCAAAGGTTTAACAGACTGATTCGTGGGATGGCATGACTGATGTGTGAAGAGAGACTGGATCAGTTAGGATTATATCCACTGGGGTTTAGGAGGAGGAGAAAGGGGAGACCTGTAATATTCTAACAGATCTAGACAGGATGAATGCAGGAAAGATGTTTCTGATGACTAAGGAGACCAGAACCGAGCGTCATGGTCGAAGGATATGGGGTAGACCATTTAGGAATGAGATGAAAAATGTCTTCACCCAGCGAATGGCTGGTCTCTGGAATTCCTTTCCACAGAAAGTAATTGGAACCAAAGTTTTGAATGTTTCCAAGAAGGAAATAGATATAGTTCTTGAGGCTAAGGGAATCAAAGGGAATAGGGCAAAACCAGGAGCAGGCTGGAGGGCTGAATTACCTCCTTGTGTTCCTATTTTCTATGTGAAATGACATGCGAGTAATGTGCAATATAAACTTCTGAATTTCTGAGAGACTTTCAGGAAGCTGTACTCAATGTCTATACTGAATGAAAACTTAAAATTCCATTTTACCCACCATCAGTTTCATTTTGGGGAGGAGAGCAGAGGAAGAGTGTACCAGATTTCCTGTATTCCTTCATGTGGAAAAACATGATTTTTCTCATGAGTGCTTTGGCTCTTAATTGTAAGATTATGCCCATTGTTCCACCCTGTCTTCTCTTCCCTTTTACACTCCTACTCCTGCAACCTAGGGAAATCATTTCTCTGTATTTTCTATCAACATCTCCACTAGATCATCTTTGGCCATTCTAAATTCTCAAAATAGCTGACCTATGGTAGAAACAAGCAGAATCTTTCACCCTTGACAATATGGAATTTCTGACCATTCCTGGGACTACTTCTGCAATCAGTACAGACCAGAAAAGGGAAGATGGAAACTTAGAAGTAAATACTCAAGCCTGCTCGAGTATGATTTACAATGTGTTTTTGTTTTAGCAGAGCGGTGAAGTTATTACAGTCTCTAGTATATCTGGCTATCATCGCTTGTGAAGATATTTATTTTGTTAGCTAGCAACACTAGAACGGAAGAACTCCTGTGTCTACACCTACAGGATAACAAAGTGACGTTAGCTTGTGGCTCACCATCCAGACCCCCAAAATGAGCTTTATTTTTTAAGTGATATTTGAAACAGATGTTTTAAATAAAGCTCTTCATGGAGGTCTGTGTGGTTGTGATTTTCTTGTATCCGTTGAGGTTGACCATGAATTTGGCTATGGCTTTTAGAGTAATCGTTTTTGTGTAACCACCTTAATTGTAGTTTAAGCACCTCCCTCCACAGACCTTTTGTGAGTTATCATTCATTCCACAAATGAAAGAAGCTCCTTTTAATCCTTTATTTGTAATAACATTATTTAATTAACTCTGCAATTCTTTGATTTTCATTCATTTTAAGCATATTGCTTTTATTAATTATGAACACAAGATGGCAGTACAGTACCAAGTTTTTTTCTAAATCTTCACCGTATCTCCTGTACAGAATATTCCTAACCATTCATTGCTGTGTATTAGTTCAGTTTCTTGCATTAAACCAATAGTCCAATGTTGTTACTATGTTGTTTCACGTAGGACATTGTCCCTGTTGATGCTTACGCTGAAATAAAAGAACTCTTTGTCCCAGAAAATAAGCTTGATCTCGCCAGAGCTGATGCAGACACTTTGCCAGCCTTGGAAATTAATAAGGTATGGACATTTTCTTACCTCTTGTAAGTGATTTAACTTGTCGTGTGGCACTGCACAGGCATGGCAAAACTGGTAGTATTCTTGCTTCACAGTCAACAGATGAAGGGTTTCAGCTCCAGGTCCAGACAGACTCCTAGTTTGGAAATGTCACTCTTCAGTTGAACTGCTAATCTGAGACTTATTAACTAATGAAAGTGCATGTTAAAGATCCTGAAGCGGTATTTGAACAGAGTTATTCTTGTGACCAATGTTCACTCCTCAGTTTGTAGAAATGAAGCATCCATTACTGCACCTCACTTGTCTGTCATTCACTTAGTGAACGTTGAATGAAAAGTATTATACAAATAGAAATATTTCACATTGGAAAGAATGATGTTGGATTTGCTATAGGTACATTTTAAGCATGTTTAAATTATCACTGTATTCAGTCCAATTCCAAAAAATTAGGTCATATTGTGTATCATTCATTGGCCTTAACAAATCAATCTGATGTTTGTGCAATTTTATTTTTACAAATGTTTAATTGAAAGCAGCATAAACTTCATGGATTTTAGTAAATAATCCTGCACATGACAAGTTGCAAGTTATCCTGGGGAAGGTAGTATAATCACTGAGAGAGCCTGGTTGAACAGTGGCATTTTCACCCCTTTGTCAGGGGGTTGTATATTGAGGGCCCCCATCAGGGACCTGAGCACATCATCAAAGCTGATCCTCCTTTCCAGTGACAAGGGTGTGCTGCACTGTTGAACTCGCCATCATGGATGGATGTAAGAGATTACACAGCACTGCTTGAAGAAAACAAAGAAATTATCTCGGGTGGCCTGGCTGATATTGAACCCTGCTGAAAATGTGTTGCTGGAAAAGCGCAGAAGGTCAGGTAGCATCCAAGGAACAGGAGAATCAATGTTTCGGGCATAAGCCCTTCTTCAGGATATTGAACCCTTAACTTTCAATGAATCAGCTGATCGTGTTGAAGTTTGAGAGACCTGACTGCATAAATTGACTGCTGCATTTCCAAAGGAAAATGAGCGGCTATACCCAAAAGCTGATACTGCCATGTTGGGCTGAATGGCCACTTTCTGGGCTATATCTTTTCTGTGGCTCATTATTGTGCAGCAAAAAGCACTTTATGCACTATATAAGTATTTTTTTCACTGAAACTGAAGACTACTTCTCAATTTATATATTGTATTAAGCTGTATTTGGGGAGGCTTGTTGAGTATAAACACATTTTACATCATAATCATAGTGCAGTAAGCCTAGATGATACAGTTTGTGGAATTAATGTGCATTTTGCCAGAGGCATTAAACAGCTTAAAGAGATTGCCAATGTAGTACTACAGTGCAATAAGTACTCATGCAAAAATCATGAAAACTGTTTTCTGTTGTTGCATTCTTAAACAAAATATGAATCAAGTATTGAAGGGGAGAATTTGTCATGGCTCCTGTGAAAACTGCTCACAATCCAAGGTTTAGTGTGGAGGGGAGGCTGAAATACTTTGATACTTTGAAATACTTGTTTCACCATCCTCCAATACCTCGATCTTCAAAATCTCAAAAGATTTGCTGCCTTAACTAAACAAGGGAAGCCTGGCTGTTAGAAAACTGAATATTTTAATAGTGCTGTTGCAGTTCCCAGATGATGTGAACTTTTTCAGTACCTTTCAATGTAAAACCATGAAAGCTTTGTGTCCTGATTGTGCTACTGTAGTTAAGTTGCCCTCTTGCCAGTTAAATTGTGCTCATGGAGTAAGGGCATTTTTTTAAAAAGTAAGAACAGTTTAGGATTTGTTGTATTTTGTTAATTGCGTAATTATATATTTATGCCCCTGCATGTGGCTGGGTAAATGAGATTGAAATATAACAAAGATGTTGAAGACAAATATACATCATGTAATTTCACAAATATCTACTGTGGCTTTTGTAGACCGTTGCTTTTTCAATAAATGTTCCTCCCTCCCTTCCTTCCCCTCCCGCCCATCTCTCTCTTTTTCTCTCTCTCTTTCTCTCTCTGTGTCTGTGTCTCTCTCTCTCTCTCTCTCTCTCTCTCTCTCTCTCTCTCTCTCTCTCTCTCTCTCTCTCTCTCTCTCTCTCTCTCTCTCTCTCTCTCTCTCTCTCTCTCTCTCTCTCTCTCTCTCTCTTCCCACCAGCCCCATTCTAGCCCTCCCCCCAACCCCCCCCCCACCCCAGCCACTCCAGGGAAGGTGCCTAATTTTATGTCCCTTCAGAGAATTGGGGTCTGCAACTCATTTAAGTTACAGAAAATAACAAGTGTGTTGGAGCCTGTCTCGGTGACTCCCAGACTGAACCACTGCTGCTGCTGCCGCCATTGGTTATTCTGTCCCTGTACTTTGCCAATGACTAGTGTTTTAAATTAGTAATGGCTAGGAGCAGATTCACTAACAGATGAGCTAGTATACTTCACATATATAGCCTCAAAGAACAAACGTAAGGAAAAATAAACTTACTTCAGTTACTAATAAACCTAAAATATTTGGTTGTCGAAGTTACTTTAAGGAAAGTTTAGAAAAGCATAAACTGAGTGTTTCTAAATAAGGGTCAAAGTTAAAAGTTTTATTTTGATTCATTGAACATTTTTAACAGAAACATCATTGTCCTTTGGAAACTCTTGAGTTGCAGTTTGCTGCTTCTAGGCTACTGCAGTAATGTCTCTTATAATGATTGTCTCCTCATTGGGTATGTTGGCAGCCAGTCAGAGGTCTACCAAAGAACAAGGACAGACTAGGGCTCTGCTGGTTTATCCAGCTGCCAGCAATTATTTCTGGTGTGCTGAATGATCTTTTAAATCAAAACTATGGAGAACATATTACTTAGTTATTTATTCCATTATGTTTGTGTGAATTTACAGTATATAAATTGGCTGCTGCAGTTGTGTGCAGATAATTTACTTTGAATAATTAATTGGCTTTGGGCCACCCTAAGGGTATGGGTAAAGCCTGATGTGCATTGTGCAAAATTTTTGCTGTTTAAATCAAGCCATCGAGTTGTTCAAAAGGAGACATTACGTGCTGCCTATGCCTTTGCTCTTTTTTCTAGGTGGATTTGCAGTGGGTGCAGGTACTGGCTGAGGGTTGGGCTACTCCACTCAATGGCTTCATGAGGGAACGTGAATTCTTGCAGTGCCTTCATTTCGGCTGCTTGTTGGATGGTAAGGACCCTGCATAACTTCCTGGGTGAGAGAGGCATTGCATGAAATGGTGTTCAGATGATGATATCATCTTTGTCAACTTAAAAAAAAAAGTTAATGCTGTCATGTCTTTTTGCCAGTTCTAATTATTTGCACATGTAAAAGATTGATGTAAAGCCTGGAACATCACTCATGGTAAGTGGGGATGGTACAAGGATTTCCTCTTAGATACAATGTGTAGACCCAGAAGAGCTTAATGGAAAGTTTCAGCCTCCTGTGTGTACTAGAAGGTTCAGAGGTTAATAACAGTTAAAGCCAGAATAAAATGTTGCAGCCGCATTCCTTTGTATCAATGTATGATTTACAATGCAATAGGAAGGCAATGACAGTCATGTAGATTATTGAAAGCAATGATGGTAAGTTCATAGCACCAGCAATGTTCTGAAGTTCTTTAAAGAAAGTGGCATTGCATCAGGGTCAAGACAAATTATGAACTAAATGTATAAATACTTAGCAAATCTGGTTCCATCCAAGGAGAACAAAAGACAGTACAATACAGCAACAGGCCCTTTGACCCACCTAACTGGGACTGACATGGAGCTTTTCTAAATTAAAAAGCTGTATCCCTCTCTTCCATGACTACTCTTTTATCTGTTGTTATGGACTAGACCAAACTCCCTCAAAATAAATTAAGGTAGTGTAGACCCTAACTTTATTCATACACTATAGTTAAAATAAAGATTAAACAAAAATAAAATAATTGGGGCTTAACTGTAACTCTGTCAAAATGCTTAACAAAATAATACATAATATATTGACTATAATAATTAACATTTCAAATATAGTAACATCCCAATTGGCAAAGGCAATTTCAGTAAAATAGACTGGCTCACATGCGGTTCTAGCAGCAGGAAGAGAACCCCAGCTTTTAGCTATAACAGAGAGAGATATCAGAGCTTCCAGATCCAGCTACAAAACCCCAGCATCTGCTATTGAAGACTAAAATTAAAAAGAAAAATCCTGGTTCTGTGGGGCTTGACCCCACCCATCCCAGCTGCTTCTGTTGTTCCAACTTAAAATCCTCAATGCCACACATGGTGTTTATTGGCTTTGGAGCAGACTGCTCTGCATCTGTCTCAACCTTTCTTCATGAAATACCAAGACAAAATACAGGAATGGAGATGCCGGTGTTGGACTGGGGTGTA
This sequence comes from Chiloscyllium plagiosum, assembly GCF_037043375.1. Classification (NCBI taxonomy): domain Eukaryota; kingdom Metazoa; phylum Chordata; class Chondrichthyes; order Orectolobiformes; family Hemiscylliidae; genus Chiloscyllium; species Chiloscyllium plagiosum. The sequence continues at coordinate 13,479,898 of NW_028270174.1, read as the reverse complement.
CAACGTTAAAAATCACACAATACCAGGTTATAGTCCAACAGGTTTATTTGGAAGCACTAGCTTTCAGAGCGCTGCTCCTTCAGGTGGTTGTGTAGTATAAGATTGTAAGGCACAGAATTTATAGCAAAAGTTTACAGTGTGATGTAACTGAAATTATATATTGAAAAAGACCCGGATTGTCTGTTAAGTCTAAAAGCTGAGAGACTAAACAAACAATCTAGGTATTTTTCAATATATAATTTCAGTTACATCACACTGTAAACTTTTGCTATAAATTCTGTGTCTTACGATCTTATACTCCACACCACCTGATGAAGCAGTAGCACTTCGAAAGAAAACCTGTAGGACTATAACCTGGTTAACTTAGGACAAAATACACCTCCTAATAAGCCATAGTATCATCACACTGTCAAGATGCTTTTTAAACATTGCTTTTGTATCTGCTTCTACTACTTCCTCTGACAGTGCATTCCAAGCAATTACCACCATCTGTGCAAACAAAAATCCCAATATCTACTTTAAACTTTCCCCCTTTTACCTTAAACCTATGTCTCTTTATAATTGTCATTTCTACCTGGGAAAAGTACTCTGCAACTATCCATTCTATTTATTTTTCTTAAAATTTTATAAGTTTCTATCAGGTTACCTCTCAGCCTCGTAACGTTCAAATGGAAATCTCTCCACATAGCTGCAAACTAGACAATGTTGTGGTAAACATTTTCTGTACCCTCTCCAAAGCCTCCACATCTTTCTGGTAGTGTGGTGAACAAAACTATATGTAGCGTAACTAAACTTCTGTACAACTGAGGATAGAAACCAAATGAAATTTACGGTCAGAGACCTTTTATTATTTCCACCATTTGCGGTAGTTAACTTTTCTAGATATTTTCTAACCAACCTATTTAGAGGTTTTGTCACCCACCTCTGGAGCAGATTCCCTTTGAATATCTACAGTTTCCAACTTCTCTCCATTTAAGAAATACACATTTGTTTTTCCTACCAAAGTGGGTAATCTACATTTTTCTGACTGATTCTATCCTTATTTTACTGCATAAAAAGCAACCTGTACACAATATTCTCCAAAGTGCATTGCTGATTCCTTTGGCACATGGTATGCAAAAGTCTTCTCATTGTGCTTCCTTTCTGATCCCAACTGAGTTCCACATATTCTATGGATCATTGGTTTAAAGGCTGTCGCCATGTTTGCTTTGCTTGTCCACTGTATTAAAAAGCCAATATCAAAACTGAAAGTGTGAAGCTGTTTGATTGCCATGAAAACGCAGTTCGTTCACTAAGTCCATTAGGAAATCTGTTATCCTTACCTGACGTGGTCTATATTTAACTCCAGAATGGTTTGCTCTTAACTGCCCTCAGAGGTAACCAAACAAGCTCTCTAATTTGAATCAAAGCCAGAATATTTAGCGGTACATGCCAACCTCGCCAGCAATGGTAACATCTTGCAAATGAGTCAGATTTAGACTTCATGTTCTGAATCGTTGAGTTCAAAGTGAAACTGAGTGTTAACACTCAGTGGGATTGCACTTTCCAGGTGACGTCTAAACTTTTCATTGCTTCCTATTTTCTTGTAAAGTTTGGTAAAGACTGATGTGCGGTTTCTTTTTGCCTTCAAAGCTCATGTGATTAATAATCAAAGTATGGTACAGGGTGACCCTTTACATAAAACATGATGGGGCTAATATTTGCCATCATGTTTGGAATGCTTCAGAAGAGTTTACAATAGCTCAGTAAACAGCCCCACAGCAGAGGTGATGCATCAGATCTTGTCCTTTTCACTCAGGTCCTAGAGGATGTTCCAGAATGCCATATATGACACATTAAATTCTGGTAATGGTGGTGATGAACATAGGCATCCCAACTCTAATCTCAGCAAAATTGCCAACTAGCTCACTCCCACAGAAGCTTGATTCTTTATAAACTCTTATTCTGGGATGGGAAACATACTTTCAATGGCTTTGTATTGATAGGGATGTGAAGTGGAAGGTATTGGTACACCCAATGCAGGAAGATCTTGTGAAGTAGACTAGCTATTTGAATTTTTCATTTTTTTTAGTTATGTCTATACCCAGCACAATCTCTCGTTTAAGGTGTAAATTATGTATAATTTCCTTTCATGCTCTTATTGCTGTTTTGCCTTGTGTATTGCAGGAGGTCTCATTAACTTGTCAGTGCCAATTGTGCTGACAGCAACAAATGAAGACAAAGAGCGACTGGATGGCTGCACTGCCTTTACTCTGGTGTATAATGGACAGCGCGTGGCTATCCTTCGCAATCCGGAATTCTACGAGCACAGGAAAGAGGAACGTTGTGCACGTCAGTGGGGAACAACTTGCAAAGAGCATCCTTACATTAAGGTTTTGCTGAAAACATCTTTTCCTTTAAGATCTGTGCGGCATTCATTTAGGACCTTAGATAGTGTAGAGGAGAGGGACCTTGGGGTTTAAAGTCTTTGACATTTGCCTCAATACAGACAGGTTGGTTAAAAAGGGCCTTTGGCACACTTGCCTTCATTGCTCAGTCCTTTTGAGTAGAAGAGTTGGGAAGTTGAATACTGTGTCCAGTTCTGGTCGCCCAGTTATAGGAAAGAGATTATTGAGCTGCAAATGGTTCAGAAAGATTTACCAGGATGATGTTTTTCCATAGCTCTGCCTGCTGATCAGCTGTGAGCCACTGATTTACTTTGAAATATCAGGGATTCTAATAACTCACTACAGATGTTCTTTATGGCCACCATACAGAGGAGTGTAGACCTACCTTTCCATGGACCTGATGTATGACAATGATTTGCTTTGTAGTTTCAGTAATCTTCGTTAATTTTCAAAGTTATTTTTCAATCACTTAGAAACATAACCATTTTCCCTTTGTTATTTTTGAAGGCATCCGTGCAGTTATCTGCAATAATTTTCAGCTGGCATTTCCTATATATTACTGAAGTTTTATTAGGGTGATGTACCAGTTTTCAGTTTTTTAAAATTATACAGCAAGTTGTAAATTTCTCAGTTAATGCTGGAAAACTTGGAAAACACAAGATCAACGGAGAACGAAACACAGTTACCACTTCAAATTTGAGACTGTCCAATAGAACATGCTAAAGGTGAACAGTTCACAAGCAGGCACAGAGCTGGGGACAAGGAATCAGGGAATGAAAAGGAGGACTGGAGGGATGGAGCTGATTGAATGACAGAAGTGATGGTGCCAAGCAAAAGGTGCTGATAATGAGAGAAACAAGTAATGTGCTCAGAGGCTGTGCCAGCATTGACATGAACCATCAACTCTTTTTGTCAACCCAAGTGCTACCTGAATTGCAAAATTTTAAACGTATCTTTCATTTTTATTTCATATTTTCAGCATCAGCTATGAGTTTTTTCACGTCCACTATCACCCATTGTTTATTTGAAGTGTAATGGTTTCTTTTGGCTCTGTACACTTATAACCTCACAGATGGTAATGCAGAGTGGCAGCTGGCTAGTAGGTGGAGACCTGCAAGTTCTTGATCGTATCTTTTGGAATGATGGCCTTGATCATTATCGGCTCACTCCACGGGAGCTAAAGCAGAAATTTAAGGCAATGAATGCCGGTGAGTAGAATTAACCACTGGCAATTTGACTGTAGAAATTGAGTTTACATTTTTTCAATGTTTCAGATTTGTGGGGCCTGTAATTACTTAGCATTGGTGTTCAGGGCAAAGTGCCAAATAGCCTTTCTATTTACTTCCAGATTTAGTGAGGAATGTGCGTCCTGAGAAGTAGACAGTTTCCAATTTTGATTCTTTAGGGCTAGCAACTAAGAGTGCCATTTAAGTTTGACAGAATCACCTGCAAACCCCATGATGTGTCTCTTTGTGGTTTTCTAGTTCTGCTAATCTTCGTTGCACAGATTCTGTAGTTTCAAGATCTTCTCCAGAATTTTGAGCACATAATATAGGCTGAAAAGTCCAGCTGCACTGAACTAACAGGCTGGTTGTCAAATTCAATCATTTTCCTTCTCATCCTGAACAGGTAACAAGTCAGAAAAAAAATTGGTTGGTGTTGCATAAGTTAGAAAGCTTCACTGTTTTCTGTAATTCTCCACTTCTTTCTTCACGACTCTCTAGAGTTGTTTCTACAGGAGTAAAGTTTATTGAAAAAATTATTTTATTGTCATGTAAGACTTGTAATTTAAGCAGGACAGAGCAGTCTTGTTTGATCAATAGCTATATCACTGATTCCTATCCTCCTCTTTCTGCATTGTGAACGTAGGAAATACTATTAAGATGAACTGCTGCAAATCGCCAAAATTAACTTCGACAGCATTTAAGTTTTGTGACAGAAGGGTTAATGTTGTGGGAAAATTACTTCCAAGTCACTTACCATCCTGATTTAGATGTAAATTTTGTTATTGTCACTAGGTCAGTATCCTAGAATTTCCTGTCTAACACTATTGATGGTGAACCAGGAACTGGAGGGTTGCACCCTTTCAAGCTAAAGGAATAATCTGGGTCTTAGTGCTTTAAGAACAAATATTTGAAGACTAGAGGCAAAACATTATGAAACTCCAATCAGCTGCATTCTGAATTGGTTCTCTACACAATGGCAACCTTTGACATTAGTGGTTCATTCTTACAATGGAGATCAGTGAATTCTCCACAAGGTGGAAGCAAAACTCAGTTAAGCCAAGGCTGTTTACGCATAATGTCTCAAAGCTAGATAAAGAATGTCTCTCAAATCACAACCAGAGACAATCTCCAACCATCTTTCAGCTGTATATTGCTGTTGTTATGCTCGTGTCTCATTGAAAATCAAATTCATCTTTGATTTTCCTTCCTCAGTGAATTTTTTCCTTTTGTAATCTCTCTCTTTCTCTTGATGCTCCTCCAGGCATGCAGTACTGAGCTTCTCTAAATCTTATACCAGACCACTAGATCCTCATATTGGAATCATTGATTATCTGTTCGATTGCAGCAGCTATTCTAAAGAATGTAAAGCAATAGTTAGTGTTGTTTATTATGGTATACAAACAAAATGTTGTGAAGACCCAACAAAACTCCTAGTATTTATTGAGGGAGAGACACCCCAATTAAATGTTTCAGTTCTGTAACCTGTCACCGGAACAGGTATTAGAGTTTAAATTGTTTGTGATATTTTGGGTGGGTAAACATACGTGGCAATGAGGAATTACTTTCTCTTGATTTTACTGCCTATCACTCCTCAGTGCTACTTTATTCTTTGTTGTTTCAGGGACACTGAGTTCTCAGTGTTCTCACATGAATTTGTTGCTCAAATTTGCATCTTTTTGACCATGACTTTGTAAGAGCATATCCACAGATTTATTAATTCCAACTGACCCATTGAGAGATGACTGAGTTTCGAACCAGCAAAGTCCTAAAGCACATTACTGCAGGTGGTGAAGGAACTAGCAAGAAGAAATAATCTGTTTGACTTCACCCTCATTGTTGTATCTATTGCATTTGATTATTGCGCAGTCTTGCAGAGAGAAAGTCCTATTTTTACATTGAGGATAACTTCCATTGTGTTGTGTGGCACCACTGTGCACAATGGGACAGCCTTTGAACAAATCCAGCAACCTGAAGCTGGATATTCATGAGGTATTATTTGACCACGATCTAAGACCTCGTAGCTTGGAATATCCACCACTCTACCCGTTAATGTCAAGCTGGGAGATCAGTTATGGTTCAATGAAGAATGCAGAAGGATCAAACAGTGGAAGTAGCATACAACAGAAAAGGCTGAGCGATCCCACAGCCAATAAATCAGATCCAAGCCCTGCAGTCCCTGTAGATCTAGTGTGAATACTGGTGGACAATTAAACAACTCATTGGAGGTGAGTCCAGCACGTCAGTGCAAAAGATAAAGCTGAAGCACCTGCATCCACCTTCAGCCAGAAGAACTGAGTGGATGACCGGTCGTGACCACCTCCAGAGGTACCCAGTATAACGATGCCAGTCTTAAACCAATTCGATTCATATAATGTGATATCAAGAAAATTCTGATTGGTTACTGCTAAGACTATGGGCCTTGACAATATAGGCAATAATACTGAATACATATGTTCCATAACTTGTAGCACCCTAGCCAAGCTGCTCCAGTAGAGGTACAATATTAGCCGTGTGAAAGATTGCCCGGTTATAACTTGTGTACAAAAAGCAGGACAAATTCAACCCAGACAATTACCAACCTATTAGTCTATTCATATTCAACAACCAAGTCAAGTAGCAATTGCAAAGGACTTGCTCGCAAGCATTCGGTTTGGGTTTTGCCAGGACCATTTATATCTTGACCTCAATACAGCCTTGGTCCAAAAATGGACAAAAACGTAGATCAACAGGGGTGAGGTGAGATTGACTGTCCTTAACATTTACCTGAGTGTGGTCTCAAAGTGCTCTAGCACCAGTTCTAAATTAGACTCACTGGGAATTGGGGAAAAAAGCTCTCCATGGTTGGAATCCTAACTGACCAAAAAGAATGCAGTTGTGATTTTTGATAGTGAATCATCTCAGACCCAAGACATTACTGATTAGATATCATCTAATCAATCTGTCATGAGTCGTTACGACACACCTCTGGCATAGGTGGGACCTGAACCCAGGTCTCCTGTCCAGTAGAAGGGGCTCTACCACTGTGCCACCAGAATCTTCAGTTCCTTGGAGTAGATATTTTCTCATCAACCTGTTCAAAAATGTTATTTCCATCTTTGGAGTAGTTGGGACTTGAACTTTGGCTCAGAGGTAGGGATATGAGTAACGCACCACCATAACTTCAGAATAATGTACTAGGCTCAAAGTGCTTCTTGGATGATCCTTTCTGATTCAATGATCTTCTCTCCATCATAGGTTAAAAGTGACAATGTTCGCTGATGATTGCACAATTTTAGCACTATTTGGTAACAACTTAGATTTTTAAGCAAACCATGTATAGCAAGGTCCGGACAACATTCAGGCTTGGACTGATAAGTGGCTAGTAACATTCAAGTCATACAGTGCCAAGCGATGGCCAGCTCCAACAAGAGAGAATTGCGCCATCTCCAACAAGAGGGAATTGAACCATCACCTATTTGATCTCAATGTTGTTGTCATCACTGAATCCCTCACTATTGCCATTGATCAGGAGTTGTACTGGACTAAATACTGTGGCTGAAAAAGTTATCCCTCTTCTCTCACCTTAAACCTATTCCCTCTAGTTTTGGACTCACCCTGGGGAAAAGGTCTTGTCTATTCACCCTATCTATGTCCCTCATGATTTCATAAACCTCCATAAGGTGACCCCTTAGCATCTGACGCTTCAAGGAAAATAGCTCCAGCCTATTGAACCTCTCCCTATAGCTTAACTCCTCCCTTTCAAGTTTAACAACATACTTCTTATATTAGGGAGATCAGAATGATATGACTGCAGCCAATGGAGAAATTTCCTCAACTCCTATTGGGTTGTAGATATTCAAAGCTGCATTTGTTTTTAATGTGGCTTTTGTTGATGCAGTTTTATGCATTTTTCTCCTTAAGATGTTGGTGCGATGGGGGTTGGCTGGAATGACCTAGTTGTGGAAAGTCTCTTCAGCTAGGTAGGAAAATCAATATATGCAAATATCAATATAAATTTCATCTATAAACTATATAGGAGTCCTATATACTGCAATGGCTATATCAGCTTCACTCAGAGGTATGGCAGGTAATGTTAAAGGGGATGTTTGCACGTATATTTCTAGGTTTGAGAAACTTACAGTCACTAGTAAGATCAATAAGTCGTGGTGATTCCCTGTGATGATTTGATGCAAATTTTCATATTCTAGCTAGATCCAGATACCATGTAAATCATTTAATCTAGTTTTTAAAATACTTTTTGCTGTTTGACTCTGTTCCTGCTTGAACCCCCATCAATTAGATTATTTATATTGATTTCATTTTCTCTTTGAGGTGCAAGGACACTCAGCAACATTACCTTTTACTGAAATTTCAGTGAGCGCAGCTGTTTGCTGAATTTCTTTTAAGGACTTTGCAAAGAACTTTGATGTGACCACGTGCATTCTGAAAAATTGATTGGGTACTTGGCTTATGTTTGGCTGCCAGCATTCCTATTCAGAGCAAATTGATTTTGGAATTAAGAATCTGTTTCTCAGTAAGTCAAGTTATATAACTTTAGTGTTGCTGAAATTCTGAATTAAATAGACTATCCACCTGGTGACCATATGTAGTTATACAGATTCCTATTATTGATATTTGCATGACTGTAATATGTCAGGAGTGCTGATCATGTCATAAGTTATCTCTGTTAACATCTTCAATGTTTTTTTTCTATGTTTTAGTTTGTACTTTTCCATTTGCTTTGTTCTCAGCAGCAGTCACAATGAGCAGCAATAAGTGTCATTACTTGCTTTATGATGCTATTTGTGATTACGCCAACATTAATATGAAGATTTAAATATGTTTCTGACATAATTTATACTATTGACTGACACAGGGCAGTATGATGGCTTCAGTGCAAGTTTGCTGTGACAAAAGGTTCAAATTCAAAGTTGTGGATATAAAAAAGTGATTGGGAAGTTGATTGAAGCATAAATGGATTTGTGGGAAATGTTATGGGGAAGATTTTTGAAGTGAGAGATTGGCAGCAAGTAATGAGCTATATTCTTAATTGCATTTTTGAAGCAAGCGACACTGGCGAAAGATATGGTTGAAAATTGTGGATCAGTATAATTGATTCTAAGAAAACATCAAACTCGTTTGTGATTGGAGTTCAGAACATAGGAACATGACAAGCGCATTCTACCCAATCCTCTGTCAACAGTTTATGAAATCATGCTCATCTTTTGCTGTTATTCTAGCAAGCTTTTACATCTTGGATGTCTTGCATGATGTGATCTTCTGGCTGTGTACACCGAAGTAGAAAGAGGATTGTTCTCATAAGGAATTAGTTTAAGATGTGGCTGGACTTCTCTGGTATCTTTCAGTATGCCCAATAAGAAAGTGCAGAAGAATATTGTCTGAAGTAATATGAGAGTTAGGGTTTCCTAGTTTCGTGGTTGAGTCTAATCATAAATTTCAGGACTTTGTCTCAAAATGGACCATATCTTTAGATTCTTCAAAAATTGATCGTATCTTTAGATCCTTCGACTGCAACTTTTAAACCCACAATCACTTCCATCCAGAAGGATAAGGGCAGCAGATATGTGGGACCACCACCACCTGCAAGTTCTCCTCCAAGCCACTCACCATCCTGACTTGGAAGTATATTGCCGTTCCTTCAGTGCCACTGAGTCAGAATCCTGGAAAGCCCACCAGAAGATGATGTGTGTCAACCTACAGCATGTGGACTGCAGCGATTCAGAAGGCAATTCACCACCACTTTCTCAAGGGCCACTAGGGTTGGGCAATAAAAGCTAGTCAAGTGACAGCCACATCCCACAAGTGAATTTAAGAAAACACTTGAACTTGCTCACTGGGATTGGCCATGTTAAAAGACGTGGAGTAGCTGAGATAGTATGCTTTCAAGCATTGACTAAGTTATGAAATTGGTAGACAAGCAGGAGGCTGGAAGGACACAGCAAACCACGCAGCATGAGGAGGTGGAGAAGTCGACATCTTGGATGTCGCCCTTCTTCAGGACTCTGGGTGTGTTGAAGTCCTGAAGGAAGGTTACACCTAAAACGTCGACCTCTCCACCACCTGATGCTGCCTGGTTTGCTGTGTCCTTCCAGCCTCCTGCTTGTCTACCTTGGATTTCAGCATCTGCTGTTTTTTTTTTTGTCGCTAACCAAGTTATGAAATTGGCAGGTGCATGAAATTGTCAGACAGGTAAAGACCATCATGACTGCTTCACATTGCAATGATGACCATTAAAGCTTCAAGCAATCTGTGTTCAAGATGAATTTTGGGATTGAATGAGAAATTAGCTGCATTTTTTAGGCTGGGCGGAGAAGAGAAGAACTGAGTCGTGTGTCCAGGGATTAATTCTTTTGGAACTGTCACTCAGCATACTTTATTTAATTGACTTTAATTCAGAAACACAAGTTGGTCAGTGATTTCTGATGACAACTTAGAAAATGCAAAATGATTTGGACACAACATGCCAGTGAGTAAAACCATTGTAAGTCAAACTTAAGACAGACAAATGGAAATCACTATAGATAGGAATGGCAAATTAGTAAAACACAAACCCACGAATAATATAACAGTTCATGAAACAAAAGATAGGGCTTAGCTTTGTACCATACATCATAACTTTAGATTTAGATTACTTAGTGTGGAAACAGGCCCTTCAGCCCAACAAGTCCACACTGCCCCGCCGAAGCGCAACCCACCCATACCCCTACATTTACCCCTTACCTAACATTAGGAGCAATTTAGCATGGCCAATTCACATGACCTGCACATCTTTGTACTGTGGGAGGAAACCGGAGCACCCGGAGGAAACCCGCGCAGACACGGGGAGAATGTGCAAACTCCACACAGTCAGTCGCCTGAGGCGGGAATTGAACCCGGGTCTCTGGCGCTGTGAGGCAGCAGTGCTAACCACTGTGCCACCATGCTGCCCACTTTGAGACAGGCCAAAACAGTTCACAGCTGTTGAATTGCTTTTGAAATGCAGACCCTAGTTGGTAGGGAAACACCAGCCAATTTATGCAGTGACACACAAATGGTCAATATAATAAATGGCCAACACCCCTGCACAACATTTCAGACTGACCTAGAATATATAGTTATGTTTAGTAGCGAGGTAGGAAACATCATCTTCTCAACTCGTGTTGTGATGCAAACTGGCACTCAAGTAGCGCAAGTGCACCTGGCTAACGAATACTGACCAGTGATCATCAAAACCAATGAAGTATTGAATTATATTAGCTAGGAAGTACAAAACCTGTTCAGACTATGAATGCTGTACATCCCATACAGGACCTCTCGGCTTCGAGATAGGTCAAAAGAAACAATGGAATGCAGTCAGTATAAAGCAAGGCTGTCCGTTTAATAAAGTAAGGCAGCCTGACGCAATTCTGTCCAGCCACACAGAGGTTAAAGCTTCTTTGCTCCGTGGTGAAATTGCGCAATTATATTTGAAAATTAAACATTACTTATAGGTATTTTTAAAAGAGACAGCACAGCCTTAATTACAAGAAAAGACCAATCAAATGTAATAAGGTGATGTGATTGACAGTAGGCTAATCCAACGATATTTCCTGGGAAATGGTTCTTGTTTTATGTAGATCACCATCTCATGCTAGCCGTTCAAGTGATCAATTAATGGTTCATAATTCATTTTATGAAAACTCCATTGTTTGTCTTATCTTCTATTTCAGCTAATTCAGCAAAGCAGCAGTACAGGTTCACAAAGTCAAATTATAACTTGCAGCCATTTTGTTGTGTTATTTTAATTTGAATAGCCATTTTGTTGTTAATAAAAACCCTTCACATATTTATTGCTTCTGACAACAGCTAGGATCAAAAATTTGAGTCCTTATCTCCCCGCTTTGGTCATTCTATGACCACATCATAAATGTGAGGGCATGGATTGAATTAATTCAATTCAATGGCAGCCAAAGACTGCCATACCACCTGTTCCTTCGAAAGGGGCAGGCAATGGTGCTTCCTCATCATCATCTAAGTGGAGAAGAGGCATTTTATGGGTGGCATCAATGATGTCAATTGAAGATAATACTTAACAATAATACACTTAACAATAGCAACACCAACAAAAAGACCAACTAAAATAATAGCAGTATATATAGCATATTGATTAACCATTTGGATGGGGGCAAGGCTTACCAGGGTTGCCCATAGCACGACTGGAATCAAACTGGCACACAACACCTTTACAGGGTGAAGACCATTTAGATTTGTTCTGTAAATGAACTGTTCAATTTCTTTGATGCAGTTGACCACTGCAATAGTCATTCTTGGTAACATTCAGTCTCTCTGCACACAAGGACATCTTCCTGGCATAGTTGGTACACAGTCTCTGTTTGCTCAGCATTGCACAGGTAAAATGTCCCTTCTTGTGCACCAATGCTGGCAATGGCAGGTCCACACAGCAGGGCAAGTTCGATCTTTATCACTGGCACCATGAGGCATTCACCTGCTAGGATCTCTTCAGGTGTTGTTGATATTTAGTTCTGGAGTTTTAAAAAATAAAGAGAAACTGCACTTCAAGGAAAAGAAATGTTTGAGCAATCATCTGTGACATTTGTTAAAAACATTCATCTGTCATGGACACAAGGTGCAAAACTTGACCTACTCTTGAGAAATAAGGTAGGGCAGGTGACTGAGGCATCAGCGGGGGAACACTTTGGGGCCAGCGACCATAATTCTATTAGTTTTAAAGTAGTGATGGAAAAGGATAGACAGATCTAAAAGTTGAAGTTCTAAATTGGAGGAAGGCTAATTTTGACAGTATTAGGCAAGAACTTTCAAAAGCTGATTGGGGGCAGATGTTCACAGGTAAAGGGATGACTAGAAAATGCGAAACCTTCAAAAATGAGATAACGAAAGTCCAGAGACAGTACATTCCTATTTGGGTGCAAGGAAAGGGTGGTAGGTGTAGAGAATGCTGATGACTAGAGAAATTGAGGTTTTAGTTAAGAAAAAGAAGGAAGCATATGTCAGGTATAGACAAGAGAAATTAAGAGAATCCTTAGAGTATAAAGATATTAGGAGTATACTTAAGAGGGAACTCAGGAGGGCAAAAAGAGGACATTAGATAGCTTTGTCAAATAGGGTTAAAGAGAATCCAAAGAGTATTTGGTAAGTACATTAAGGACAAATGGGTAACTAAGGAGAGAATAGGGCCCCTTAAAGATCAGCAAGACAGCCTATGTGTGGAGCCGCAGGAGATCGGGGAGATAATAAACGATTAATTTGCATCAGTGTTTACTGTAGAGAAGGACATGGAAGATATAGAATGTTGGGAAATAGATGGTGACATCTTGAAAAATGTCCATGTTATAGAAGAGGTGGTGCTGGATGTCTTAAAATGCATAAAAGTGGATAAATCCCCAGGACCTGATCAGGTGTACCCTGGAACTCTGTGGGAAGCTAGAGAAGTGATTGCTGGTTCCCTTGCTGAGATATTTGTATCATTGATAGTCACAGGTGAGGTGCCAAAAGACTGGAAGTTGGCTAACATGGTGCCACTGTTTAAGAAAGGTGGTAAGGAAAAGCCAGGGAACTATAGAATAGTGAGCCTGACCTCAGTGATGGGCAGGTTGTTGGAGGGAATCCTGAGGGACAGGATGTACATGTATTTGGAAATGCAAGGACTGATCAGAGATAGTCAGTATTGCTTTGTGTGTGGGAAATCATGTCTCACAAACTTGATTGAGTTTTTTGAAGAAGTAACAAAGAAGATTGATGAGGGCAGAATGGTGGACGTGATCTATATGAACTTCAGTTAGGCGTTCGACAAGGTTCCCCATGGGACACTCGTTAGCAAGGTTAGATCTCATGGAATACAGGGAGAACTAGCCATTTGGATACAGAACTGGCTCAAAGGTAGAAGACAGAAGGTGGTGGTGGAGGGGTGGTTTGCAGGCTGGAGGCCTGTGACCAGCAGAGTGCCACAAGGCTTGGTGCTGGGTCTGCTACTTTTCATCATTTGTATAAATGATTTTGGTGTGAGCATAGGAGGTATAGTTAGTAAATTTGCAGATGACACCATAATTGGAGGTGTAGTGGACAGTGAAGAAGGTTACCTCAGATTACAAAGGGAACTTGATCAGATGGGCCAATGGGCTGAGGAGTGGCAAATGGACCTTAATTTAGATAAATGTGAGGTGCTGCATTTTGGAAAAGCAAATCAGAGCAGGACGTATACACTTAATGGTAAGGTCCTGGGGAATGTTGCTGAACAAAGAGACCTTTGAGTGTAGGTCCATAGTTCCTTGAAAGAAGGGTCGCAGGTAGATTGGATAGTGAAGGTGGCGTTTGGTATGCTTTCCTTTATTGGTCAGAGTATTGATACAGGAGTTGGGAGGTCATGTTGCGACTAGAGGATGTTTGTTAGGCCATGTTTGGAATATTGAGTACAATTCTGGTCTCTGTCCTATCGGAAGGATGTTGTGAAACTGGAAAGGGTTCTGAAAAGATTTACAAGAATGTTGCCAGGGTTGGAGGGTTTCAGCTGTAGGGAGAAGCTGAACAGTTTGGAGCTGTTTTCCCTGGAGCGTCAGAGGCTGAGAGGTGACCTTAAAGGTTTATAAAATCATGAGGGGCATGGATATTTTCCTTGGGTTGGGGGCATCCAGAAGTAGAGGGCATAGGTTTAGAGTTAGAGGGGAAAGATATAAAAGAGACTTAAGGTGCAACATTTTCACTCAGTGCATGCATGGAATGAGCTACCAGAGAAAGTGATTGAGGCTGGTACAATTGCAGCATTTAAAAGACATCTGCTTGGGTATATGAATAAGAAGTGTTTACAAGGATATGGACCAAGTGCTGGCAAATGGGACTAGATTAGGTTAGGATATCTTGACAGCATGGATGAGTTAGACTGAAGCTGTACTTATCTATGACTCTGACTTTATGGCAGGTTCTCATTGAACTCTCAAACAAAGTTATTGAAACACTTTCTAAGGAGCAGCAGCTGAAATTTGCCTTTGCCTCCCTCGTCATTCAGCAGCAATCTGTATTCATTGGACACCAGGGCAATTCTGCTCGGCTTTAATTCTATATTGGAAATGTTGATTAACAGAGATGTAAGTAGGTGCTTATTACAAAATAAGCGCATTAAACCACAGCCTTGATTTATTACCCAATGAGCAATGGCCTGGTTGGATTGGGGTATAATGGTTATTTCATTAATAAATTGTCAAGCAAATTAATTGGAAAACAGTTTGACACCTGTCTATTAGTGTTTTGATGCTATAACGATTCAATTCAGCTCTTGGATCCCCCTCAACTGCCTGTAAATCAGCACGAGTAGAAACTCCGAATGGTGATTAATTCAGTCTGGGGCTGAGGGTGTGACCAGTTTTCTGGGTGCGTACTTCCTCTAGCGGGATGCTTTTAAAACTAGAGAAAAAGTGATTGCAAAAACATAAAAGTGCATTGAATACAGTTTACATTTTAAAATTCTGTAATCGTTTATGCCAGTGGAGGAAAACTGTGCCAAAGAAATCAGTGCAATTGAGTGGAAACTCCAGGTCATGAAATATATGGTATGCTGTGACAGGGAACTTGACTGACGGCTCATTTGTAGATCAACCTTGAAATTGTTGACAGGGAGTGGCAGTGATGTTGAAGTAAGTTTCTAAGGTAGAGTTAAATTTGCCCTAATTGTTTTCATTCCTTTAGATGCTGTCTTCGCATTTCAGCTACGCAACCCAGTGCACAATGGGCATGCTCTATTGATGCAGGATACCTTTCAACAGTTGATTGAACGTGGCTATAGGCGTCCAGTTCTTCTTCTTCATCCACTAGGTGGTTGGACGAAAGATGATGATGTACCCTTATTATGGAGAATGAAGCAGCATGCTGCTGTATTGGAAGAGAGGGTACTTAAACAAGAGTCTACTGTCGTGGCCATCTTCCCATCTCCCATGATGTATGCTGGACCAACTGAGGTGACTTATTTTGCCCCCCCTTCCCCCGTTTTGTAATGAATTATCTTTATCCCTGAAGTAGCAGTATATTGTGCCACTTGAAGTGTGACCATTAATCTGTTTTCCCAATGTGTTATTGAGTGTCTATACAGACTTGTGCCGTCTGCCTCTTGAGCAATTCATTTTATTTTTTGGAGTAATTATAGAATCTTACAGCAGAGAGTAAGGCCATTCAGTCATCAGGCCTGTTGTATTGTTGTGCTTTCGAGAGTCAGAGAATATGCCCATCATTGGGTTAGTGCAAAGTTGATCAGCAAACATTTCTCAAATCTTCCTGTGCACTGTCTATTAACAATTAGCTTTGATTAAATTAAAATCTGACCATTTTTTGATTTCATACATTTGCATCATACAGTATATAAGTTATTGTAATTCTATAAGTCTTTTTATAGTTTTGAAGTAATTCTGTAAATTGAAATCTCATTTGCTAAATGAACACTTAGGCGGTGTTCTACAATATTTTGAATATAGATTGATTTCTTCCATGATTTTCTCTACTTAAAACTCGTCTGGATTAATTTGCACGTGCCAGCAGTTAATTTTAGAAATTTCTAGAAGAGAGACAAAATTAAAACTATTGTGTTCCTTAAATTTTACTAACTAACCCTCAGTGCAGTATTGACTTCAGGCTGTGTACAAGGGCATGAGCCTGACCAGATATGGTGTACCAGTGAAGTTTAGCCATTTACATTAGGCACATAGTACACACAAAATATGAAAGGCTCGGTGTAATCCTCTGCCCAAATGTGATTAGTTATTTTTGAACTTGCTGTGTTTCACCTGCCAAGGCTGCCAGACATTCAAGATCCTGGGTTACTTTAATTGATGTCCTTCTGAACAATCAATTTAAGATACACTTAAATCATTTTTAAAGGAGAAGGGCTCTAATATAAGGCCCACAAAAGAAGCTAAGTGAGGAACTTAAAATGGAAACAATAGAGGTAGTGTTTACTTTTTAAGAAAACACATTTTTGCAAGCCTAAAGCAGCTGGAAGGTATGCATGCAAATGGAGACAGTCTACTTGATTTATGTTATAATTATTATAAATACATACTGTGTAATTTTGTGGTATTATGCTTTTAATGCATAAATGTGTTTTTGTCTGTAATGTTTTAGGTTAGTGACTTACAGTCCTCCCAGTGGCCCAAATTAACATTGCAAGACATGACCCAATAACCTATATTCTCAGTATGATAGAAAAGCATTGTAGGATGTTGGGTAAGGAGTAAGGAGCTAGAGGACGAATTAGATAGCTCTTTCAAAGATGGGCAAAGGGACAATAGGTTGAGTAACCATCTCCTATATGGTATAATTTTGCTACTTGATCTCCCACTGTGTTACTTGAAATGAACTTTACTATTGTTTAAAATTGTTGAGTTCTATTGTTAATAAAACGGTCAGTTCCCTTACTTGAGTGTTTTGCGTCAACAATCTAGCATTCAATTTCAAAGGCTTATGTTTTGAAGAATGTAGTATGGCTATTTTGAACCTGAAATCATCCAGTTTTTCTTTTTTTTTTTGCTTCCCCTCATTCTCACCATAGTCAGTTGATGCTGTTTGAAAGCTGAAATAGAATTGTAGATGGGTAAATTCAAAAGATTGTAAGTATGAGACAATCGCGTAATTACATATTTGACTCAGTTTTTTTTAAATAAGAAATCAAAATGTAGTCATTGTTAATGGATTTAATTTAGTACTTTCTCAAGTGCAAAGGGATTAGCTTCAAGGCTTCTCATAATGAGTGATTCAACAATGAGGTGATGTTACGAGCTGGGTTGAGATGTCTCCCCTTCCCTGGAGTGTTCTTCGTTAGTGTGTTTGATCATTTCCTACTGGCCATCAAATGGTGTCCTCTTGAATAAGCTAAGAAGTCAACACAATGAGACATGTTAACAACACATTTGACTAGATATCCATACAAGCTTCTTCCCAGTTTCTCAAGTCATTATCAAGCCATCACATTGAACTATTCCTGTAGGAGTAAAATTAAGACACCATTTCCAAGTTCTAGAACAACTCCTAAGGTTGCCAGCCCTTAAGCAGCTAGTTGCATGTATGAATTGCTATTACATTGAGCATACAATGTGTCTGTTGCCACATTGATGCTTCCAAGCACAGATTTTGCCTAATGAAAGCAATGTGTTCACTATTTTTCTGTTGTTGAATCCACCCATAAAGTCCCATTTCCAGAATAGTTTGTGGCAAAACTTTCTTGTTACTGCCAAATATGTGGGTTTGGCAGTCTCTACATCCTGTACTGGTAGTCTGTACAGATGGCAGATTGGTCTGGTGTGCTTGGCATTCTGAACAACAAAACAGCATATTGAGAACAGGACATTTCACACCTAGAGTGCAATACTGTAAATAATTCACTTTTAAAAAGTGCAGTGAGCAAATACATTCTACTTAAGTCTTTGCATTTTTTAGGGACGTAGTGAGGCAGGGAATCAGTTCTGTCCATTGTAGCAATTAAAACAATGACTTGATGCCACCATAGTCATTGTGCGAAAGCACATTTACCAGACTATACAGGGGACATACCCCATTTGTAGAGGAGATGCCCAATTCAGATTAAGTGTTTTCATTATAGCCAAATTAAAAATAGAATTAACACTTATTTATATAACTTCTTCCACAGTTTTAGGCTTTGTTTCTCCCCCCCGCTGTTGAAATAAACACAAAAACGGTACAGTAGGGGCAGCACGGTAGCACAGTGGTTAGTGCTGCTGCCTTACAGCACCAGGGACCCAGGTTCGATTCCAATCTCGGGCAACTGTTTGTGTGGAGTTTGCATGTTCTCCTCGTGTCTGCGTGGGTTTCCTCTGGGTGCTCCGGTTTCCTCCCACAATCCAAAGATGTGCAGGTCAGGTGAATTGGCCATGCTAAATTGCCCACAGTCTTGGGTGCATTAGTCAGAGGGAATGGATCTGGGTGGGTTACTCTTCAGAGGGTCGGTGTGGACTGGTTGGGCCAAAGGGACTGTTTCCGCACTGTAGGGAATCTAAAGGTGGCTAGAATGTGTTCTTGTGAAAGGTCATCCAATTGAAATGTTAACTGGTTTCTCTGGAGTGATTGCTGCCTAAACTGTATTTTCTGACATTACTTCTACTCAAAACTCTTTTCAGTGTTAATTGAAGATTGAATACTAGCCAGGTTAGCAGGGCAATTCCCCTGCTTTTAAAATAAATGCATGTCGATTTATCACATTCATGTGAAACAACTGATGGCGCATCAGTTTCATGTCTTAACTGCATTAATTGCACTTTAGACAACACAATGTACCCCCTTAGTATTTCATTACTGGAATTTCTGCCTTGGTTATATACTCAAACACCTAGAGTGGGGTTTGAGACTTGAACCTATATTGTTTAACTTTAGTACATGCTTTATCATGAAATCAAGGTGACAAAGCTGAATAAGTATGAGCTTCTAATGTGATGGTTAGATGCCACAGCGTTTAATCTTGCAGTTGACATTCAGCATATTTAAACTGACAAGTAAATGGAACCATGGATGAGTTTTCAGAATGCTTTAGAAAGTTTTTCTTAGCGCAACAGGTTCTGGAACCAACCAGAGACCAGGTTATACCGGACTCGGTATTGTGTAATGCTGCAGGATTAATTAATGACTTCAGTGTAAGGGCAGCACTAGGTAGCAGCAACAACAATACAACTGAATTTTACATTCATTGAATCATAGAATCCCTACATTATGGGAGCAGGCCATGCAGCCCATCGAGTGCACATCAACTCTCCAAAGAGCAACTCGTCCACCTACCCCTGTAACCCTGCATTTCTCATGGCTAACCCACCTAGCCTGCACATCCCCGGATACTATGGGCAATTTGGCATGGTCAATCTACCTAACCTGCTGTGGTGTAAAATTCCAAGCAGTGGAATGTGGTGAAACGGTTAAAAATTATGTCCCAATACATGTGTGAATCTAACCAGAATGGAGGTGTTGCTTAGTCCCGTGTGAATCTTCTTATCTGTATGTAACCAGAATGGAATGTGTTTTTTAGCCTTGCTCTGCTGTTCACATGAATGTTTATATCTGGAAGGGAGTATATCAGCTGGAAAAGTCTCCAGTTCGGTGAGTCTGCTCCGGGGTTACGTTTAACCGCCGAGCGTGGGTTGTTGGCAACCGCTCTACGAGAACTGACGGCTCCCAGTTTTTGTAACATGTAGAGTGAGTATAAGCCAGACCCGTTGTGCGACACTGCGGGGAATAAAATGCCCATATTCTAGCAGTCTCGCCTCTTGGTCGTTTGTTCTGTGTCAGACTACTCTCCTACGAACCTGACCTTGAGAATTTTTTTTAAAACATTTGGCGTAGTCGGCAGGATCAATCGCAATTGAGGAGAGATTTTGATACAGAACAATGTTTTGGAAAACGACTAAGAAACCAGAAGAACAAACTGTGGAGGTCCCGACCGTCCCGGGATGGCATGGATGTGGGCATGTACGTGGCAGTTTGTTTGAGAAAGGATCCCAGTCCTGCCGAAGAACCCCTTGCCTGGGGTACAGCGGAGGATGTGGGCATGTCCAAAAGGCTGAAGCGGAGTTAACAGAATTGAATGGGATTGAACTGAACTGAACTGAGTGGAACTGAAGTGAATCAAATTGAACGGAACAAAATGGAACTGAGCTAAATTGAATTGAAATGGACGGAACTGAATTGAATTACACTGAATTGACTGAACTGAAATTAACTGAAACGAATTGAACTGAATTAAGCATAATGTAACACATGTATTGGGCCAAGCAGTGGAATGTGGTGTAAAATTCCAAGCAGTGGAATGTGGTGAAACGGTTAAAAATTATGTCCCAATACATGTGTGAATCTAACCAGAATGGAGGTGTTGCTTAGTCCCGTGTGAATCTTCTTATCTGTATGTAACCAGAATGGAATGTGTTTTTTAGCCTTGCTCTGCTGTTCACATGAATGTTTATATCTGGAAGGGAGTATATCAGCTGGAAAAGTCTCCAGTTCGGTGAGTCTGCTCCGGGGTTACGTTTAACCGCCGAGCGTGGGTTGTTGGCAACCGCTCTACGAGAACTGACGGCTCCCAGTTTTTGTAACATGTAGAGTGAGTATAAGCCAGACCCGTTGTGCGACACTGCGGGGAATAAAATGCCCATATTCTAGCAGTCTCGCCTCTTGGTCGTTTGTTCTGTGTCAGACTACTCTCCTACGAACCTGACCTTGAGAATTTTTTTTAAAACACCTGCAAATGTTTGGACTGTGGGAGGAAACCAGAGCACCCAGAGGGAATCCCCACAGACGCAGGGAGAACGCACCAATGCCGCCTCAGTCATTAACACTGCTACCTCACAGTGACAGGGACCCAGTTCAATTCTGGCCTCTGGCGACTGTGCAAACTCCACACAGACGTCATCCCTGTGTCGGCGTGGATTCCCTCCAGGTGCTCCGGTTACCTCCCACAGTCCAAAGATGTGCAGGTTAGGTGATTTGGCTGTGCTAAATTGTCCATAGTGTTCAGGGATGTGTAGATTAGGTGTATTAGTCATAGGAAAAGTAAAGTAATAACACAGGGGAATGGGTGTGGGTGGGATACTCCTCTGAGAGTCAGTATGGACTTGTTGGGCCAAATGTTTCCACACTAGGGATTCTGTGATTCCACACAGACCGTTGCCCAAGGGTGGAATTGAACCCAAGCCCCTGGCGCTGTGATGCAGAAGTGCTAACCACTGAGCCAGCATACTGCCCCAATTCAGTTTGAAGAGGGAAGACTTGGTGCCAGCCTATGATATTTTAAATTTAAATAAGGGCAAATCTGTGGGATGCTGGTGGAGAGAATTGAAATACATTGGGACACTAGGCTAGGGGATACATTAATAATAAACTGTGGCAGGCATTTAAGGGGATATTTCAGAATACTCAGAATTTGTAAATACCTAACATACAGAAAACTTCCAAGAGCTAGACCCATTATCCTTGATTAACTAAAGAAGCAACTTTTTCATGCAGAGGGTGGTATGTGTATGGAATGAGCTGCCAGAGGAAGTGGGTGGAGACTGGTACAATTGCAACATTTAAGAGGCATTTGGATGGGTATATGAATAGGAAGGGTTTGGAGGGATATGGGCCGGGTGCTGGCAGGAGGGACTAGATTGGGTTGGGATATCTGGTCAGCATGGACAGGTTGGATCGAAGGGTCTGTTTCCATGCTGTACATCTCTATGACTCTTAAGGAAAAAGCATGTAACTGTAATGATGAGTGGTAGGTCAGACGATTGGATGGAATGTAAAGAACAGCAGAAAATTATTTAAGATTTTACATATCTTTGGACTGGAGAAGTTATATTTAAGAGTTATATTTAACAGTGCCCTCTCTTTTAAATTGTCCATTCCCTTAACTATTTTCTCTGCTTGTAACATATAATTTGTCATGCTGCCTTTCTGGTTGAATGATCCAGGTCTGTCCAGTCCTGTTTAATAATCTTGGCATGTGACACTAGTAATCAACCTTTTCTGTACTCCAGACTTATCATCCTTTGTCAGCCAACCCTGTTTCCTTATTCAAGGTGCAGTCTGACCAGAGAACATTCTTTCAGCTTCCTCTGCCTCTTGTTCTACATTTTTGTCTTTTAGACAAAGTCATAGAGGTGTACAGCACGGAAACAGACCCTTCGGTCCGGCATGTCCATGCCGACCAGATATCCTAACCTAATCTAGTTCCATTTGCCAGCACTTGGCCCATATCCCTCTAAATGCCTTCATATTCATAACCTATTCAGATATATTTTAAATGTTGGAATTGTACCAGCCTCCACAACAACTTCTGGCAGCTCATTCAATGAAAATGTTGCCCTTAGGTCCCCTTTAAATCTTTCCCCTGTCACCCAGGGAAAGGCTCTATCCATACCCCATGTGATTTTATAAACCTCTATAAGGTCACCCTTCAGCTTCCAATGCTCCAGGGAAAACAGCCCCAACCTATTCAGCTTCTCTCTATAGCTCAAACTCTGGCAGCATCCTTGTAAATCTTTTCTGAACCCTTTCACATTTCACAATATCCTTCCTATAGGAAGGAGACCAGAATTGCACACACTATTCCAAAATGTCTAACCAATGTCCTATGCAGCCACAACATGGCCTCCCAGGTCCTATACAGTCCTTAAACAACACCTGCCTTTGGATTTCCCCTCTTCAATACTCACTGCCTTCAATATTCATAGATACAACAATTAAACTGTTGTACTTTAGTCTCATTTTTCAAAAGCATACAGTTTTTGCACATGTCTTTCAATACACCTGTCGACTTTAGATACCTCGACTGAAATATTTACCTCATATCTTCTTAGGTTTTGGGAACTTTAATGCAGAAATTGTGTTGCTGGGAAAAAAAGTCATCTTTTCATTCAGGTGGCAGGTGGTCTCAAATCTGTAGAGATGTTGCCTTCGTGAATGCACGAGATAATGACTGACAGTTAACTACCAAATTTTATTTAAATTTCAGAACAGACAAGTTGACTCTAGTCAGGGAGTCACCCAGAGATTCACTGCCAGTTATTTTCGGAGTTTTTAGATTCCCCTACAGTGTGGAAACAAGCCCTTCGACCCAACAAGTCCACACCGACCCTCCAAAGAGTAACCCACCCAGACCCATTTCCCTCTGACTGATGCACCTAATGCTGTGGACAATTTAGCATGGCCAATTCACCTGACCTGCACATCTTTGGACTGTGGGAGGAAACCGGAGCACCCGGAGGAAACCCAGACAGACACTGGGAGAATGTGCAAACTCCACACAGACATGCACAACAAGGCTGGAATTGAACCTGGGACCCTGGTGCTCTGAGGGAGCAGTGCTAACCACTGAGCCACCGTGCCACCCAAGTTACTGGTCAGTCATTATTAACTGGTGCATTTTCCATGGTAGCACCTCTACTTGTCATCTAGTCAGCTGTCTCTTCACAAACTGTATAAATGTTGTTTTCCCTTTATTATTTCTTGTGAGTCGTCTTAATGAGTGCAAGATAGAAGATTTTGAGAGAATTGTTTCCTTTTCTAGCAATTCTTAAGTTTTGTCCTTATGGTTCAGCACTTTCCTCATTTAGATGCTGCTGAGTATATTGTCACACAAGTTAGGATATTTAATGCAAAATAGTTTGTAGTCAAAATATAACAAAGATTTAGGAGCTCTCTATCCATGCAGTAAAGTGACACACTAAAAATACTTATTTCATCATATTCTTTTCTTAGGCTTCTTAACAGTATCTTCACTGTGATGATATAACCTTGATGGATAAAGAAAGAAATTACTGAAGTCCTTATTTTGTGTATGTTCTACAGTTTTGATAGCTTTCTGATATTCATTAGAAAGCTGTGGAGATGTTTATTAGCAGATCAGTTACAGTGGGATTAGCTAGAAAGCCCCTGAGAGAGCTGGCAAGTTAGATTGTTCTTCATTGGTTACTTCTATGAAAAGACAATTGGGGAAAGGTGTAAAATAGGCAGCCAGACTTGACTGGTCAAGATACATGTCGTCTCAAGCTTCCTTGATAGGAAGTGATGTCGGTTGGTCGATTTTGAGAGAATGTCGTTATTTTACACTTTGTAGAGTATGCTCACATCGCTCTGAGCATTTGTTTTTTAGATCTATGAGAACATGTGAATGTGTGAATTAGGAGCTGACTGCTCAGCCCCTTGCGTACTCTACCATTCAACAAGATTGTGTTTGATGCAATTGCTCCATTTTCCTGGCTATCTCCAGTAAATTTCAGTTCCTAGTTAATCATGAATCTATTTACCTACACCTTAAAAGTATTCAAAGACTCTTCCACTGCTTATTTGGGAAGAGAATTCCAAAGACTCAACCATCTCAGAAAAAAACTTACCTTATCTTTGCTTAAAATGGATCACCCCTTATTTCAAGAGTGATCCATTGTTCTAGATGCCCCTACAAGAGGAAACATCCTTCATAGATATACCCTATCTAGACCCTTCAGGATCAATTTGCCTCTTCTAAACTCTAGTAGACACAAGTCTAGCCTGTCTAACCATTCCTTATAAGACAACCCACCCTTTCCAGGTAGTAATCAACTAAACTTACTCTGAACCACTTCCAGTGGATTTACATCCATCCTTAATCAAGGGGACCAATACTGTCACTACAGTTCAAGTATGGTGTCGTGAGCATCATGTATAACCAAAGCATAAACACCCCCCATGCCCCCATTTTTGTATTCCATTCCCATTGCAGTAAATGATGACACACTGTTGGCTTTTTGAGTCACTTGCTCTTAATGTTTAGATTTTAGATTAGATTAGATTACATTACAGTGTGGCAACAGGCCCTTCGGCCCAACAAGTCCACACCGACCCGCCGAAGCGCAACCCACCCATACCCCTACATTTACCCCTTAGCTAACACTACGGGCAATTTAGCATAGCCAATTTACCTGACCTGCACATCTTTGGACTGTGGGAGGAATGTGCACTAATGTTTTGCAGTTCATGAACAAGGATACTCAGATCCCTCTGCATATTGGAGCTCTGTAATCTCTGACAGTTTAGATAACATGCTTTCTTTTCATTCTTCCTGCCAAAATGAGCAATTGCATATTTTCCCACACTGTATTCCATTTGGCCAGAGGCATGGATAGTAAGTTTGCAGATGACACCACAACAAGTGGTACAGTGGACAGTGAAGTTTACCTCAGATTACAAAGAGATCTTGATCAATTGGGTCAATGGGCTGAGGAATGGCAGATGGAGTTTAATTTGGATACATGTGAGGTATTTCATTTTGGTAATATAAACAAAGACAGGACTTATACAATTAATGATAGAGCCCTGGGTAGTGTTGTAGAACAGGAAGACCTAGGGGTTCAGATACATAATTCCTTAAAATTTACGTCACAGACAGACAGGGATTAAGAAGGTGTTTAATACGCTTGCATTCAATGCTCAGACTTGAGTATAGGAGTAGGTTGTACAGGACATTGGTGAGGCCTCTAATGGAGTGCTGTGTGCAGTTCTGGTTGCCCTGTTATATGAAGGATATTATTAAACTGGAGGGGGTTCAAAAAAGATTCACCAGGATGATGCTGGGAATGGAAGGTTTGAGATATAAAAATAGACTGGAAAGAGTGCACTCAGTTTAGGAGGTTGAGGGGTGACCTCAGAGGTTTACAAAATCATGAGGGTCTTAGATCAGGTGAATGACAAGGGTCTTTTCCCGAGGGAGGAGGAGTTCAAAACTAGGGGGAATATTTTTAAGTGGGAAGAGAAAAATTTAAAAAGGACATTAGGGCCAACATTTTTACACAGTGGTTCATGTGTGGAATGATCTGCCAGAGAAAGTAGTGCATGCGGGTACAGTTATGACATTTAAAAGACATTTGAGTAAGTACATGTATAGGAAAAGCCATAGGACAAGCTCAGGCAGGTGGGACTGGTTTAGTTTGGGAACATGGTCGGCATGGACTGATTGGACCAAAGGGTCTGTTTCCATGTTGTATGAATCTATGGTGGAGCAGCAATGGCAAGAGTTTCTGGGAGTAATTCGGGAGACACTGCAGAAATTCAAGCTGTGGAAGAAGGAACATACTGACCGGAGGATGAGGCCACCATGACTGATAGGTGAAGTCAGCAACAGCTAAGAAACAAAAGAAAAAGCGTACAATGTGGTGAAAATTAGGGGGAAGCCTTTTAAAATCCAACAGAGGACAATCAAAAAAACAATAAGGGGGAGAAGATGAAATATGTAGTTAAGCCAGCTCGTTATATAAAACTGTACATATAAAAAGATTGCAAGAGGTTATTTTATGTATCGAAAATATGAGAGGCAAGAGTGGTCAGTGAACCACTGGAAAATGAGGCTGGAGTGGTAGTAATGGATAACAAAAAAGTGGTGGAGGAACTGAATAGGTACTTTGCATCAGTTTTTACAGTGGAAGACACTAGAAACATACCAGAACTTCACGAGTAGGTGAGCAGAGGTGAGTGCAATGGCAGTCACCAAGGAATAGGTTCTGAGGAAGCTGAAAAGTCTGAAGGTAGACAAATAACCTGGACCAGATGGACTACAGCCCAGAATTCTGAAGGAGATAGCAGAGGAGATTGTGGAAACATTGGTGGTGACCTTTCAGAAAGTGAGTCATGCCGGGTCCATGGCTACTGTAACACCTTGTTTAAGAAAGGAGGAAGGCAGAAGACAGTAAATTCCAGGCTGGTTAGCCTGATCTCGCTTGTTTGGTAAAATTTTAGAATCAGTTGTCAAGGGTGAGGTTGCTAACCACTTCTTTCAAAGCCGACAAATGAAGTCCATCAGGATATGGGGACTCGTCGCCCTGCAACTGCAATAATTTGCTCAGTGCCATTTTGTTGGTGATTGGTATTTGCTTGAGTTTCTCCCTCCCATTTCCTGATCTACAGCTATTTTTGGAATGTTAGCTTGTATCCACTCTGACAAAGACATTGCAAAATACCTGTTGATTCCTCTGCCCTGTTGGTTCCCAGTTGTAGCTCTTAGTAGGTTTTAATTAAAGTGCACCACCATAAAAACGAGACATAGACAAGGTAAATACCTCAGATTTAAAACGTAGATATTTGATGAACAGAGTCGAGAGTGGGGAGCTGGAAAAGAAGAGCAGGAGAATGGACATTTTGGGTATAAGCTCTCCATCATCCTGGTGATGGACTTATGCCCGAAACGTCAATTCTCCTGCTCCTCGGATGTTGCCTGAACTGCTGTGCTTTTCCAGCACCACAGTCTCAACTCTGATCTCCAGCATCTGCAGTCCTCACTTTCTCCCATATTTGATAAACAGCATTGTGACCCACGTCAGCATCTGCATAACAACAGTTCAGGGAACTTTGGGGAGAAATGTCTTATCCTTTTGGAAATTTAAAGAATTATCAGTGATTTGATGAGCAATTCGCTTCTTGTATATTGAGGTAATTAAGTGGATCTTTTGCACAGTCTGGCGAACAAATGTACCTGAGGCCAGATCAAAGGAAAGGTTATTGGAAAACAGGCTTGAAGTTTCAAAACTTGAGCTTTCATTTGATTTTTATTATCAAAATACAAGTTTGTTGCTTCGTAAAAACCAGGAAAAATGAGCAGTTTAATTTTGTTTAATTCAAACATTGCACATGTTTCTCATTGCAGGTTCAATGGCACTGCAGATCCCGCATGATTGCAGGGGCTAACTTCTACATAGTGGGCCGAGACCCTGCAGGTATGCCTCATCCAGAGACTAAGAAGGACCTGTATGAACCAACGCATGGGGCAAAGGTTCTGACCATGGCCCCAGGCCTCCTGTCCCTGGAAATCATCCCATTTCGCGTCGCTGCCTACAACAAGGTGAAAAAATGCATGGACTATTATGACCCTGAACAGTAAGTATGGGATTTTGTTGCATGGTGAATGCAATTGCTTCAGTCATCATGACTGTTTAGAAGTTAGAGGTTCCTCTTGGGCTTGTAAAAGCAGATATAATGGAGGGAAAATATAATAACCTTTTTAATAAGGGAAATATTGTAAAGCAGTTCATCCACCCGGGCCAGCTGAAACAACTGAACACTTCATATATGGATGATATGTTTATCGTTTAAATTGCAGCATTAACTTCACTTAGTTCAAACCTTGTAATAAAACAGCTAAATTTGCTGCCAATACGTTTTGCAGAAATGCACTGTGCTTTAGCAGCTTTCCCATTGCCACATGACCTTAATTTTGGAGTACTGTATCCAGTACAACATAATATTTCAGTAAGTACTGGGGCATTGTCTGCCTGATTACCAGTGCAGATCTCTAGCTATTTTTACTCAACCTGTACACTGATGTAATTACTTGCCTCTGGAGCAGATGGTCTCCTGGCTGAGAGGTAGGGGCGCTACCACTGTGTCACAAGAGCCCTCTGCTAGGTAGATACTTATATTTAAGGCATGCAGACTCAATGGGATCCGTTAAAATGGAGGACTTTTTTTATGACCGATCAAAAATCAATAAATCAACCTGAAGTATTGATATGCCATTATTGGGATCAATGGTGTTCTGCTGCTCCTGTGTCTTGTACAGTTGTACTGGGCGTTAAGTTGCTATAGGCAGATGATACTCTGAGATGGTGCTGGCACGGTAGATGGTGTTCAGGTTCATCAGAGCCAATGTGCTCAAGGCTGGTGGTATTGTTTTCTCTGGACTGGGACTCCTAGTGGTGGTAGTGGCGCTCGGTGCTGTTGTGTCCTGGAGTCACGGCATTGTCGTTGTTATTCCTGGAGCCGGACTCCTCGAGGGATGGAACACCTTGCAGATACCTTGATGAACAGAAGAGAAATTCTTATTGAAGTAATTTATTTTTATACTTATTGTAACTCAAAATAGCACCAGATTGTGGCGACCAAATTTCTCAATGTATCTTGAAGATACATGTGACAATAAATAAATTATTTACTCATTCACTTTCTGTACATAGTGACATAGTGAGAAAGTGCAAGTTGGAATTCAATGAGCAATGGCCCAGCTGTTGGCAATGAACTACAAGGAAAATGGCATCAGTTGTGCCATAGTATTTCACTTGAAAGGTCTCCTTTGTGGTCTTGGATAGAGAGAAAATATGCAGGACATCTACTGACACCACTACATCAGGCAATGATTTGGGAGTGGGTCAAGAGCTGCAGTCAAACAATATTTTAAGGCAAACACCGTTTTACTCAGGAAGCACCAAAGCAAACAAATTCTATGTATGTAAGTTAGCTCACTGAGCTGGAAAGTTTGTTTTCAGATGTTTCGTCACCATACTAGGTAACATCAGTGTAGGTAACATCAGTGAGAGTCTCCAGTGAAGCGCTTGGTGGAATGTCTTGCCTCTCTATTTATAGGTCTTGGTTTCTTAAGGTGGGTGATGGAGCGTATTTACAAAGTCTGCTAATGCAAACAAATAGAACTGGTGGATAAGATCAATCCTAGACAGCTACATAAAAGCACTCTCTGTTCTGAACTTGATTATTCTGGGAAGTTTTCACTCTTGTCCATCCTGGTCAGGAGTAGTGATGTACAGTTGTAAAATGACCCATTCTGTCTTCTGTACAAGATGAACTATATTTTACAGAATATTTATTTAGAAGATTGGAAATGTACTTGAAAGGGAAAATGCTGTGGCGAAATGGGGAAATTAAGAGGCGCTTTCGGAAAGCTAGTGCAAGTCTGATAAGACAAATCGTGTCCCTCCTTGGATCTGCTAAGATTACGTTGGAATGTGTACACTAATAATTAATAACATTTTCCAACTTTGATGATTGCCTAACAAATAACTGGTGTAAATTATTTTGAGCACTGTTACAGGCAAACGAGAGTCTTGTGTTCTCAAAGTTCTTACCTTCAGAATGACAAGTGCACAAAGGGTTAAAATGAAAAAATTCAGCAAAACACCAGTGTGATAGTGCATTGTGATGAATGCAGGTTTACATTTCCAGTTTCCGTTGCATTATTTTATACAGGTGAGATCTGCAGACCTGGTACTTTCCAATAGGAAAAGGCTCCCTAGGCTGCTCTTGCATGCCTCATAACAAGCAATGTTAATCGCATTGGTGGAGGGCTAGAAACAGATTGCCCACCCACCATCTCAGCTGCAAACCAGGGTTTACCACAAGGGGAGAAAGGAGAAATTAGAGGCTAACAAACCCTCAAAAAAAGTCTTTAAAAAGATGTTTCAAGAGGGAAGTGATCTCATTAGAAAAGGGCTGCACTGAATTAGCTCTAAAGAAGTTGCTGTTTTGGCTTCATGCTATGAAAGCTTTACAGTCTCACCCAGCCTATTATATAAATTGTTTACTGCCTTTTTGGTTTGAAATGAAGGAAATAAATATGCTAGAACTAAAGATACAGGATTTGATGCAAAATGCATTTTTTATTGAGCGACTCAGATCCCTTTTGTTTAATTCCTGTGTTTCATTTTCTCATTTAAAGTCATGAAGATTTTGACTTCATCTCTGGAACACGCATGCGTAAGTTGGCACAGGAAGGAGTGAATCCACCCGAAGGCTTCATGGCACCGAAAGCCTGGGCAGTTCTGACTGAATATTACAAATCCTTGGAGAAGGCCTAGATGGGAGCAGTGATGAGACTGAACAGTTCTTTAATTGATAGCAGGGGACCACACACACAGCAAGTGTTCCAGCAGTACTGGCGCTAGTTAGAAACCAGTGTTCATTCTTAAGCTGTATCACTGTCTGCGCAAGTCTTATGAGCTTTATTTTATAACGGAAGGGCTGAGTTTTCAATTGGAACAATTTTTAAGAATGACATTGTTTACTAAGATTACTTAGCTTTTGTTTAACTGTTGTTAAATTTTAATTATGTTTCTGTATTTGGTAGCTGGGTGTACAATATAAAGTAGGCTTGGCTAACCTTGAACTATTCATTCCTTCTGTCCTGAATCTTGTGTTTGGGGCAGTGTTTTATCTTTAGTTACAGTAGTTAAATTTGAGGGGAAAAGGGAAACCTGTCTTATACTCAGTTATCGTGCATACAGTTACACAGGAGTTTGAAGAAGAAGCTGATGAACATTGTACTTTTCATTCTTCATTCATGACAGCAAGTCAGCTGATAAGTGGCCATACTGCTAAACATATCCCTGTCATTAGCACTTTGAATCAGATAGCCGTCACGCTCTCTTCCTGTAGAGATTCCCTTGGCGGTTAAGCTAATGTAATCTGCAAATCGTGGAAGATGGATTTAGAATGGACATATGTACAGTGATTTGAAATTTACGGTTGATTTTTACTTTGGACCAGCTACTTGTGCTGACTTGCAGCAAATCGCCATGAATGAAGGTGTTCCTGGTGAAGTTCAATGGTGTCTTGCTTTTAATCGTTGGGAATGCGGTGAAAAAAATCTGCAAGGCTTCTAAACTTGGCCATAAAACATCAGATTGAATGTAGTACAGTCAGTTGATATGCTTGTGGCATGATTGGTATTGTAATTTGTGGATTTACTAGTTACAATTGCCTTGTATGCAACTGTTTTAAAAAGTGCACTTGATATCTGTCAATGCCTAAGTAATAAAGACCGTGTTCCATTCAACTTGAAGATCTTTGAATCATTTTGGTTCCTAAATTCATCTTTGCATTTTGGAGGTGTAATCACTGAAAGCCTTAAAACAGTTTTCTTTGGTTGTTTGGATTCAGCTTTGCAAGTGCTTCAAACCTTTTTTGTCTGTGATTTTTGAGAGCGCGTACCAGTTTGGATTCCACCAAAATCTTCCTTACTTGCCTCTTATTGGCGTGTTTCTTCCCTCCATTCTCTATCTCCTTTGTCTGCACTCTCCACCACCCCCCACATCTCCCTCTCTCTGTCTCTCTCTCTCTGTTTTTCTCTCTCTCTCTCTCTCTCTCTTCAGATACTGAGTAACATCAGAGTATGATTGTCATGGTGTCTGCAACTTTATGATATCTCATGTCAATTGTTATCCCCTGCTTGGTCTCCTGGGTTCCACAGGCAACTCATTCCAGCCAAACCCATTCTTGACATCTATCTTGCTAGGCCATGGAATTGTCAGTAATAAATCATGACTATCCTAACCCATTACATTCTTACATGGCAATGTTTCTTTGTGACTGTTAACAGAAGCTGAGAGGCTTAACTCTAGCCAAAAGCTAAAGGCAGATTTTTTTTTATTTGAGCCAGCCAAACGGTGAAACGCATGGCAGAAAGCAGCTGAGTCAGTTTAACTTAATTGTAAATTATGTATGGGATTTTTGAATTTAAATAAAATCAGCAAGATGTCTATTTGAATAGATTGATGATTGCAACGTCTGTGACAAAAGAAAAGCCCTCAGTTTGGTTATCAGATAAGTGATCTTTTTCTATGAACTGTCCTTCACAGAAAGTATTCCACCACAATTTCCATGGAGGATCAACAAACCTGGATCCACCAGGGAATTTCTCAGTATTTGATGCCTTCTCCATAAACATTCCCAACATTCCAAT
The DNA here is from genome assembly GCF_037043375.1 of Chiloscyllium plagiosum. Taxonomy (NCBI): domain Eukaryota; kingdom Metazoa; phylum Chordata; class Chondrichthyes; order Orectolobiformes; family Hemiscylliidae; genus Chiloscyllium; species Chiloscyllium plagiosum. The sequence goes on along the minus strand of NW_028270174.1, from coordinate 13,447,337 downwards.
GTTGCAAGCAAATTGAGACTGTAGGAAGTTGTAGTTGGTCTGAATGGGACTTCCTCCATCCTAAACTCACCAACTTAATTAAGGTGACTTAAACGATGTATCCCTGATGGCACTTTCTTGCTGACCTTCGTTTTGGAAGATTTGATAATTAAAACAGAACTGCCTTCGTACAAGGCAGTCCAAACAAGTTTCACTGTATAAGAATTCTATCCTGGACATTTAGCTCAATATTTTTAATCTCTCCTACTTGCTCTTTATTTCTGTAAATAAGTAATCTATAGAAACACCTCTCATCTTGTGCTTCAAATAAGGTTTGAAGACTTACAGGTAGTGATGCTGTTAAGGTAGCTCAGTTATTTACATTAGATTACCTACAGTGTGGAAAAGGCCCTTCGGCCCAACAAGTCCACGCCGACCCTCCGAAGGTAAAAACAATGACTGCAGATGCTGGAAACCAGATTCTGGATTAGTGGGGCAGGAAAAGCACAGCAGTTCAGGCAGCATCCGAGGAGCAGTAAAATCGATGTTTTGGGCAAAAGCTCTTCATCAGGAATACCTGATGAAGAGCTTTTGCCCAAAACATCGATTTTACTGCTTCTCGGATGCTGCCTGAACTGCTGTGCTTTTCCTGCCCCACTAATCCCGACCCTCCGAAGAGCAATCCACCCAGACCCATTCATTTACCCCTTCATCTAACACTACAGGCAATTTAGCATGGCCAATTCACCTAACCTGCACATTTTTGGATTGTGGAAGGAAACCCACACAGACATGGGGAGAATGTGCAAACCCCACACAGACAGTTGCTTGAGGTGGGAATTGAACCCGGGTTTCTGGCACTGTGAGGAATGTGAATTATATAATTCAAATAGTGACAATTTAAATGGACACCACCTTCGAGTCACAATAGAATGTATTCTGTTGTATGACATTTTGGACTTACCTGGTTAACAAATACAGATCTTTCATCTGCTGCTGCTACTGGTTGACACTACTATGCATCTCGGGGAAATTGAGGACTGTAGATGTTGGACATCAGAGTCGAGCACAGCAGGTCAGGCCGTAATGAAGGGCTTATGCCTGAAACATTGATTCGCCTACTCCTCTTTTGCTGCCTGACCTGTGCTTTTCCAGCACCATACATTTAACTATTATGTATCCATCATTGCAAATGAATTCTCATGATCAGTATAATTAATTAACACCTCTGCAGCAATGCAACACTCAAACAAAACATCGATTTTATTTAAACAGCTGTGCAATAATTAATTTTGAAGGATTTTGCTATCAAACCATTTCTTCCGATCTTGGAAACAGCAGATGAAATGTGAAAGAAGTTTTCTTCCATTGAGCGACTTGACAGTGTTGTGATCACGATGTTACTGCAGAGCTGTAACTGTTGATCACGGAATACAACAATGCTCTAATCAGGGTTTCAACAGACATGTCGAGGGAATGTTTTATTTGTAGTCTTCAATTGAAGACTTTTGGTTTTCAGATGTCATTAGCGCTAAAGCTCTGTAATGTTACCATCTGTTTTCCATTCAGCTACAGAGAACTTCTAATGTCCCAAATAAATGTTGATTTATGATGCTGATAAAGTGCCATCGTTTTCTTGCGAATAAGACAAACGAAATGAGATGGCCAACGCAGATAATAGGTAACAGCAGAAAGTGAGAAAGTTTATTAAATCAAAACCAGCATTCTCTTGTAAAATAAGCATTAAATGGTCAAGCACTATTGGAAGAGAATGGTTCAGTGCTCAGATATTGCATACCTGCAGTTCCAGTACTCCCTAACTTAAATAGGAAATAAGTACTAAAAGGTATTTAGCATTAAGACCATGTGGATTGCAGACTACTGAAGTCTGCATTCATTCAATATGGAAAGGGGGACTTGCAGATGCTTCAAGATGCACGCTAGAAACCTATCTGCTACTGTAATTTGATTAGAAAATAATTTTAGACGATCCATTGCACCATCACACACCAGGAAGCTTTGCATTGTCCATTACTCAAAAGTCATTGCTTTTTTTCCCCCTAGTATAATTGGAACTAATCCTAGATCATACTGTAAAAGGGCATAAAACTTGCTTCCTCCATCCCATGACTAAAACAGCCCAACCCTGTGGTGTTGTATAATTGTGTTCAAAACCAACTCACTTTATGTGGTGAAGGAGCTAAGATCCTACAGGTATCTGCTCATCTCAGGATTGGAGCCTTGGAGATAAATCAGATGAAGGCAATGTGTGACAGATATGAGTTTTCCAGCAAACTGCTTTTGTTGATGAGTTGTAGTTCACCTCAAGGTACTTTCCAGTAACTGATTAATCAATCTCCATGTTGTCTGTGGGCAGTAAGGTGATACAATGGTTAGCACTGCTGCCTCACAGCACCTGGGTTCAATTCCAGTCTTGGGTGACTGTGTGGAGTTTGCACATTCTCCCTGTGTCTGCGTGGGTTTCCAAAGATGTGCAGGTCCAGTGGGTTAGCCATGGGAAATGCATGGTTACAAGGTGAGTCTTAGTGGGATGCTCTTCGGAAGCTCAGTGTGTATTCAGTGGGCTTCCACAATGTAGGATTTTATGGTTGGATCAGTACTGATGGGTTTCCTCCTGCTGGCAGCATCTTAGCAGGTATTAACACCAGAGATCAGATTCGAATGTTGATAAAGTCTTACAGAGTATAGTTAAGCTTGTATTCCAGACTAATATCAAGCTCATTTGTGGGAGATTGGTCTTTTTGTTTCTAAAGCACTGTTACCCCCATTCAAAAAATAGTAAGTAAGTGTGCCTTTGTCATTTCATTGCAGCCAGGTGAACTATGGCTCAGTTGGTAGTCTAACTGTCTCTGAGTCATGTCCCACTCCAGGACTTGAGCACAATAATCAAGCCTGACACACTCCAGTGTGGTACAGAGGGAGCGCTGCAGTTGTAGCTACATCATCCTCTTCCCCCGATGACATATTAACCAATGTCTCTTCCCTACGTTGGATGTGAAAGATGCCATGACACAATTTTGAAGAACAAGGAAGTTCTCCAGTGTCCTGACCAACGTTTATCCATCAATCAACATTAAGCAGATCATCTAGTCATTATCACATTGCTGTTATGACTGCTATGTTCCCTGCCTTGTAGCATTAATTACAATTCAAAAGTGCTTCATTAGCTGGGCTAGCCGATGATCACGCAAATGCAAATGGTTCATTCTTTCAACACAACCAGCTTATATGGCAACAAAAATAGAAATTACTAGAAAAGCTCAGCGGGTCTGGCAGCATCTGTGGAGAGAAATTAGAGTTAACATCTCTGGTCAAGTGACTCTTTCTCAGAATGCAGAAAGTTGTTCACCAGTCCATTTATTTTGCGAGGACTTGAATATAAAAGCAGGGAATTACTTCTGAGGCTCTATAACATAGAACATAGAAGAATACAGCGCAGTACAGGCCCTTTGGCCCTCGATGTTGCGTAGATCCAAGCCCACCTAACCTACACTAGCCCACTATCCTCCATATGCCTATCCAATGCACGTTTAAATGCCCATAATGAAGGAGAGTCCACCACTGCTACTGGCAGGGCATTCCATGAACTCACGACTCGCTGAGTAAAGAATCTACCCCTAACATCTGTCCTATACCTACCCCCCCCCTTAATTTAAAGCTATGCCCCCTTGTAATAGCTGACTCCATACGTGGAAAAAGATTCTCACTGTCGACCCTATCTAAACCCCTAATCATCTTGTATAAAGCTCTGGTCAGACCACATTTTGAGTATTGTATGCAGTTTTGGGCCACATCATACTGGCCCTGGAGCATGTTCAGAGGAGGTTCATGAGAATGGTCCCGAGAATGAAAAGCTTAATGTATGAGGAACGTTTGAGGACTCTGGGTTTATACTCGATTGAGTTTAGAAGGGTGAGGGGAGGAGGATCTAATTGAAATATATAGAATGCCTGGATAGAGAGGATGTTGGGAAGATGTTTCCATTGCTAGGAGCCGAGGTCACAATCTTAGAGTAAAGCGAAAAACTTTTAGAAGGAGATAAGGAGAAATTTCTTCAGCCAGAGAGTGGTGAATCTATGGGATTCATTGCCACAGAAGGCTGTGGAGGCCAGGTCATTGAGTATATCTAAGACTGAGATAGATGGTTTTTTGAATATCAAGGGTTACGGGGAGAAAGCTGGAGAATGGGGTTCTGCAACTTATCAGCCATGATTGAATGGCAGAGCAGGCTCAATGGGCTAAAGGGCCTAATTTCTGCTCCTATGTCTTATGGAGACACTTTACTGTATGCACAATGTAAGTGGTTTCTATGTTCTGCCTTTGCTCTTGACTCTTTCTAGTGATGACAGTGAAATGTGATTATGTCCTTGATCCATCCCCTTCTGAGATGCACCCAACTGCTGTGATCTAAGGCTCTCGGTATTGTCTAGTGATTGGCAATACTCGTTTGATGAGTTCCCAGCTGTGAATCATGCTGCCTGTGTGGTTGATTCCAAGCTTCAGTTTTTTTTCTCCTATTAAAGACTGTCTGGACAAACAGGAAAATAACTCATGAGTAGGGGCGATGTTACAGATGAAAATGGAAGTGAGGGATCACTTGAGTTGTTGCAGAAATAGTGCATTGCTTTCTTGGCCATTTGATGAATAGAGGTAACAGTTACTTCAGCTCAAGTAAAGCTCTTTCTTCCAATATTGCAAAGGACACAGCTTGCATTATTCTCTTGGGCAAAAGTCACAGCAATTTCTGGTGGGAAGCTATTGAAGTTTTAGCAGTTCTGTTGGAGCAGCTGTTTACGATACATCCTAAGTAGATCCAGCAGCCAGTCTGCATATCGCTTTTTATTTCAGAAAGACAGCCATCCAGGTCGTTCTGAACTCCCCCAGCAGTAATAACAATGTTTGGGTGTTCTTAGGGACGGGACATTGGGCCCATGACACATTCCAAGCAGAATTAGCTTGTGTTGACCTTTTGAACTATTCAATGGCAGTTAAGCGATCATTTAGCCAAGGTATTTTTAAAAAGAGCCCAATGACAATATATAAACCATAATGATGTGAGCTATTGTCTCAGTATTTAACTCTGCACTCTGTGAAATTTTGCACCATCACATGCCCTTGCCTCCATGTGGAAATGAAATATCTTTCAGATGGGGAGGTAGGAGCTCACTGGGCACCACTAATTTCCAAAAGCTTCCTTCTACTCTGTGTGTTGGTTCCGGTGGTGACTAATTAATCCACTATTGGGTTTGCTGTTTACATTTGCCCTCCACTTGGGCCTGACAGGGAGGCTCTTTGTTGGCTGATTATTCACCCTATTCATGCCCCTCATAATTTTATAAACCTCTGTTAAGGTCATCCCTACATTTCTGATGCTCCAGAGAAAGAAGCCACAGCCTATTCAGCTTCTCCCTATAGCTCAAACCCTTTAGTCCCGGCAACATCCTTGTAAATCTTTTCTGCAACCTCTTGACTTTAACTTCTTATTGAAGGATAATCAGAATTGTACGATATATAGCAAAAGTGGTCTCACCAATGTCCTGTACAGCTGCAACATGACATCGCAACTCCTAAACTCGATATTATGATCAAACAGCTTCATCTCCCTGTCTACCCACGACACCACTTTCAAGGATCTATGCTCCCACACCTTAAGGTCTCTTTATTTGGCAACACTCCCCAGGACTCTAAGATTAACTGTATAAGTCATGCCCTGATTTGCCTTACACCTTACATTTATCTAAATTAAACTCCATCTGCTAATCCTCAGCCCACTGGCCTATCTGGTCAAGGTCCCATTATACTCTGAGATAACCTTCACCGTCCACTACAAACTTACCAACCTTACCTCCTATATTCACATCCAAATCATTTCTATAAATGATGAAAAGCAGTGGACCCAGCACCGATCTTCGCTCCACACCGCTGGTCACAGGCCTCCAGTCTGAAAAGCAACCCTCTGCCACCATCACCCTCTGTCTTCATCTTCAAGCCAATTTTGTATCCAATTGGCTAGCTCCCCCTGGATCTTATGTGATCTAACCTTACTAACCATGAACTTGATGGCTGGTTTGATGGTGTCGAACACTCTCTTCCCCAGATGGCCAAAGGCAGGGCTGGAGCACAGGTAACAATTTGGCTTTCATTGCTAATGTCTACCCTTGCTGAGAAGAGGCTCCTATGGTATGTGAGTTGATCCCTATTGTCTGCTGTAGATCTTGACAGTCAGGGGGGCTGTGTTGCATGAACTGGTAAGGAGTTTTCTCTTCTAGATAAAAACCCGAGGGCCCATTCTCTCATATACTTTCATGATATCATTGACAATGATTTGGAAATCAGCCTCTGAGCGTCTGCACGTGCAAGCATCATCTGTGTTGGAAACAATGCAGTTTGAACGATTCCCTGCTCATCCTCTAGATGAGCTTCATAGGATAAATGTTACAGCCAGATACATGACAAAGGTAATCGGCACAATGGCAGAGTTGCATGATGCCAGTTTGCAATAATGTCAGGTCAGTGATGGAGCAGACTTTGCACTCTGTTGTGTAGCAGGTGGAGGATGGTAAGGAATTTCTGGGGGGCAACTGGAGGACATACCAACATCCCTCCTGGTTAACAAAATCAAAGGTTTTTGTATAGAGCAGGGGTGGGGAACCTGCGGCCTTCTAGACCATTGTGTGTGGCCTTTTGAATGAATCGAAATTTTGCAGAACAAATCTTTTATTTTTTATTAATTTTTTTTGTCCTTTATTATTTTATTTTAATCTTTAAAATGAATGTATTTAAAATACCAGAGAGTAAAAGAAAATTCAACGAAATAATCCTCACAGACTGACTGCCACAATTAAAAAATCGGTAAGTCGTAAGGGCTATTTCAACACCTGCAGGGACAGGTGTTAGCAGAAATTTTATCTTTGCGAGAACAGATAATTACATTTTATGAAGAACAGAGCCAGCAATGCGAATTAGTGAAAGAAGATTTCTATAGAAATGCTGCATTTCTGTGTGATATCATGTCAAAGCAAAATGACTTGAATACTTCTTTGCAAGGTAAAACTAGGTCTATGTACGATATGTGGCAAAAAAAATCCAAGCATTTTGAAAAAAGCTATCTTTTTTCAAAACTCTTCTTCTTCAAAAGGAAATTTCGGATGAACATTTTCCCCAGTTAGCAAAGGTCATTGATGAACAGAAGGATTCTTGCGAATCATTTGAAGAATACGCAGCGATATAGACTTATTAATTGGAGAATGCAATGAAAGGTTCTCTGACTTTGAGAATCATGACATCACACTCAAATTAGCATTTCAACCTCACCTAGTTGATGTCTCCAAGGCTCCTAAAGAACTACAGATGGAATTGTTGAGCTCTCAGAAGGTGACATTTTAAAGTCCTTATTTGATGCTAAGAAAGATCCGGCTGAAATATGGAAAAATGCAATAGAATACCCATGCCTTCGGCAATATGCATGATAAATGCTTTCTTGCTTTTCAACCACTTATTATAGCGAATCTACAGTCTCCTCCTTAACCAAAATCAAGACGCCCTTAAGGTCACAAATGACGGATTCCCATCTAGAGGATCAGCTAAAACTGCAGAGCTCCATGCTGCAACCGAATATTCAAATGCTTTCCTACAAAAAACAGTCACAACAAAGTCATTAAAAGGTTAGTTAACTTTAGAATTAACATTTTTTTCTTTTTTTTAGTTAGTTAGTACATAGTAGTTGGATTTTTACAAAATAATGTGAATTTTGAAGAATATATAATTGAAGTTTCTTGGATGTGGCCTTAATAGATTACAATTAACATAATGCGGCCTTCCAACATGAAAAGGTTCCCCACCTCTGGTATAGAGATTGCTGCTGATTTTGTATAGAGGTTGCTGCACTTTTCTTGGACATGTCTTGCTGTGAACATCATATCCATTGTGCCTCTTGGTGGATGGAATCCTCATTGACTCCAGGACGAGCTCTTCAGCCACTGGGAGGAGTGATTGAGCAGAATCCTTGCGATGACCTTCCCCATGTTGCACAGCAGGAAGACCCCTCTGTAGTTCCAGCAACTGGTCTTGTCTCCTTTCTCAGAGAAGAATTATAACTGTATATACAGAATATACGGACTTGATTTGATTTATTATTGTAACATGTACCTAGATACAATGAAATGATTTGTTTTGGGTGCAGTACAGGCAGATCATACCATACAAAGATCAGAGGGTAGTCGAACAAAGCGAGGAATACAAACTTTTGTGCAAAGAAGGTGCACAAAGAGCAAGATCAACATTAGATTTGAAATTTGAGAGGTCCGCTCAAATAATAGATATATTTCTAATATAGACATTACTAAATTATAAAATAAAATCCAATTGAGAATCAAAGGGTCATGGAAATGTAGAACTCACTACCACAGGGAATAAGAGGGGAAAGGTATAAAAGAGACCTAAGGGGCAACGTTTTCATGCAGAGGGTGGTACGTGTATGGAATGAGCTGCCAGAGGATGTGGTGGAGGCTGGTACAATTACAGCATTTAAAAGGCACCTGAATGGGGACATGAATCAGAATGGTTTAGAGGGATATGGGCCAAGTGCTGGCAAATGGGACTAGATTAATTGAGGATATCTTGTTGCGATGGCGACAAGAATTGGAGCAGGAGTAGGCAATTCGGCCCTTTGAGTCTGTTCCTCCGTTCAACTTTGGGCGGCATGGTGGCACAGTGGTTAGCACTGCTGCCTCACAGCACCAGTAGACCCAGGTTCAATTCCCGCTTCAGGCAACTGTCTGTGTGGAGTTTGCACATTCTCCCTGTGTCCGCGCGGGTTTTCTCCAGGTGCTCCGGTTTCCTCCCACAGTTCAAAGACGTCCAGGTTGGGTGAGTTGGCTGTGCTAAATTGCCTATAGTATTAGGTGAAGGGGTAAATGTTGGGGAATGGGTCTGGGTGGGTTGCTCTTCGGCGGGTCGGTGTGAACTTGTTGGGCCGAAGGGCCTGTTTCCACACTGTAAGTAATCTAATCTAATTGATTTTGACAAGTAATGTGGAAAATAAACATTAGCATGGATTGATTGGATTAAATTGTCTGTTTTAGTGCTGAACTATGTTTGTATTTCCTGTGTAGGACCCAGAGATCTGATTTTTCTTGTTTATGAGTTCGGTTTCCTTTGACCTTGCCTGAAGAAGGGCTTATACCTGAAACGTTGATTCTCCTGTTCCTTTGATGCTGCCTGACCTGCTGTGCTTTTCCAGCAACATATTTTTAAGCCCTAAGGGACAGGTGCCTTTTCACATTATTTATGGCTGAGATACAGCGCAATGTTTGTGGTCGCTATATTCCAACAGCAAGGACTGGGGCTTCCCAAATGAGGTGCCCTTCCTAAATTGATATTACTTTGGTATCGTTGCCCCAAGGCCAAACAATAAATAAATCAGGGCAAAACTGTGGATGCTGAAGATTGGAAACAGGTCTGGCAGCATTTGTGGAGGGAGAAACACAGCTAGCTTTTTGAGTTAGAGATTCCAAAGAAGCCATATTGGACTCGAAATATTAACTTGGTTTCTTTCTCCATCAATGAGGGTAGACCTACTAAGTTTCTCCAGCACGCGCTGTTTTCTTTATAAGCGGTTCAGATTGCCACCCTTTTGTCTTTCTTTGAACAACTGTGTGGATTATTGTTGAGTTTCATGTCTCAGAAACGTGCAGGGAATGTTTTGAATAGAAGTTGTATTCAGCAAATGCTTTTAAAATGTCTGCAGCTCAATTTCTTGCTTTTGGTTTAGTTTCTGTTTCTCAGTCACCACACCCAGGCTGAATTAATAACTCACAGGACCAAGAAGAATCAACGGGGACATGTAATTAAATATCAACCCAATTGTTAAATAAAACAAAGAACTGCTGGAAATGTGAAACAAACAAAAACGGAAATTAAGGAGAAGGTGGAGACAAAACAAAGTTAAAGTTTCAAGTCCAATGATCCTTCTTCAGAACTGAGGGCTGATCGGAAAGGGTGGTATTCATGCTGTTGGGGGGGAAAGGAGTGGAATAAATAGAGTCGGATCCTATAGAGAGAGAGAGGACAAAGGATCGGGATTGTTGATAGAAAACAAGGGAAGAGTAGTTAGGAGATAATGGGGACTATGAGGAGGCAAAAATGAGTTGGTTTTGCTGAGAGCAAACCATTTCATGACTGGGAATTGGGTATAGGGTGGGTAATAAACATGCAGGGAAGTGTTTATACTCTGATATTGTTAAACTCAATGTTGTGTCCTGAAGGCTGCAAGGCCTCCAAATGGAGGCTGAGGTGTTGCTCCTACAGCTTGTGTTGGTCCCCGCTGGAGCACTGCAGCAGGCCTGAGACTGAAACCTCCTGTGAGGGATTTCTGGGTCTCATTTTGAATGGAAGTCATTCTCTGGTGTATTCCAAACCTTGAAATGTTCCAACAGCTTCCCAAATAGTCTCCATTATCTCCTAACTACTCTTCTTCCCTTGTTAACTATCAACAATTCCCTGAAATGGAGGAGCATTGCATTCATTTTCTTTTCCAGCATGCAGACAGGAGACGTGTGTACCAGCTCAGCTGTGTCTGGGAGAATGGCCCTGAACTCACCATTTCAATTAACCATAGTGCTGCTGTGTAAATGTCTCTGTCCTGGGCCGGCCACCATGTTCCAATGAAGCACAAGGCAAGCTCAAGGATCAAGATCTTGTTTTCCACTTTAGCACATTACAACCTCAAGGGCCCAATATCGAACTCTGTAAAGTTAAGCCATGACCTCTGTATCCTTGATTTAGCTTACATTCCACCCCACCCTCCCAACACACACACACACCACTTCTCTTTTCTGTTGAGTCCTAAACAGAATTTTCCAACCCCTTTCAGTTCTGAAGAAGGGTCACTGGACTCAAAACATTAACTCTGTTTCTCTCACCACAGTGGCTGCCAGGCCTGCTGAGTTTCTCTAGTAATTTTCGTTTCTATACTGGAGTAGATGGCGTCTTGCCCTCAGCCCCTAAAATTAGCAGGAGACATGCTTCATTTCTTATTTCCTAAACCAGTCACCCATTTGGGTTTTATCCCCAATGCGGTCAGTGCTTATTTAAATGCAGTTTCATGCTAGGCACGTATGATAATTAGAGAAGGATTTGAGACCATCCAAGTTCATTCTGTTTAGGACTCAACAGAAACTCCTTCGGTCTGAACTAGATTCAAATGTAGGTCTAATCAATTGCACCAGCTGACTACTTTGAAAAAAAAACTGTAGAATCAAATGTGTTTTCTATTAAGAATTAAGAATACCTCCGAGTAGATTAACTTCTTATCCCACAATAAATTATTCTTGACAGGTCTGGGATTCCTCAATTTTGAGTGCATTGTGTGAGCCGGGGGAGAGAAGAGGATAACACAGTCACTCCAGCTTGTCCCATAACTTAGCCCACATCGGAGCATTGTTCAGTAATAGACCATGTTGAATAAACACCTGATTAAGTCCTCTGCTTACCAAGCTTCCATAGTGGAGCAGTTTGCCACTGAAAATACTGCCCTTTTGAGCACTGATCAAATGAAGACCAGACTGCCATTGACAGAACAGCATCCAGAACTAAAGAAGGGCCATCCACCTGTCTCTGAATGCACAAGAGAAGGTGCAAGGATTAGGTCCACATTTCCTGAGGATATTCAACCTTGAATTATTCTTTGCTGCTTTGGGATCACATAATAGCTATTCTGTGGGATACAGTGTTCTTTGAGAAGGGTTCTCTTAGAAGGGGTCTACAACAGTTTTCAATAAATGAACTTTTCACCATAGAATCATAGAATGGTGAAAGCACAGTCAACAGGTGGCATGGTGGCTCAGTGGTTAGCACTGTTGCCTCATAGGAATTGGGTTCAATTCCAACCTCAGGTGACTGCCTGTGTGGAAATTGGATGTTCTCCCTGTGTCTGTGTGTATTCCCTCCACGTGCTCCAGTTTCCTCTCACAGTCCAAAAATGTGATGATTAGGTGGATTGGCCTTGGGTAATTGTCGATAGTTTCTAGGAATGTGCAAGATATGTGAATTGGCATGGGAAATGCAGAATAGGGGGCAGTCTGGGTGGAATGCTCTTCAAAGGGTCAGTGGAGCCTTGATGGGCTGAATGGCCTGCTTCCACACTGTAGGGATTCTTAAAAAAACTTCCCTGGAAAATCAAGCAGCAGTTGCTTAATCAGGCTCGCTATTGTGTCTTATGGGAATCTGTTTCAGTGTACTGGATTCCATCTTGACTTGCCTCTAGCAACCTGCTAAATATCTGAAGTGAATTAAATACCAGGACACCTCTCAGGAGTATTTGACTATATCCAGGTCTTTTAAATCCAGAGAGACAAAGATAATGGAGATGTAAGCCGGCAATTTGGCTCACAGTTCATGTAACCAGAGACCGAGGTTTAAAATTAAACATTTTGAGCAAGACAAGAAATTAGAAAATAGTCCGCAGAGAGAAGTGGATCTATGCAGCAGATTCCAAGGGAACGTAATTGATCCTGTGCCAATTAACACCTTCCAGCTGGATTGCTGTTTGCTGGAACTGTGTACCAGCTTTTAAAGCAAGAGTCGAAACTAGTCAATGCTCTGAGGTTGAGGGCCATTCTTTATAAATATTATAAACTCTGCTGTCTAATCATATGTTCAAAGTAGATATTAGTCTGCCTTGCCTTTCACACTTAGAAAGACCCAGACTATTTTCTTTGTTTTACTTAACTTTGGATATCGAACAAAGACAAGTAAAGATTGAGATGAGAGTCAAGATTAGAGTGTTGCTGGAAAAGCACAGCAGGTCAGGCAGCATCCGAGGAGCAGGAGACTCGATGTTTCAGGTAGGAGCCCTTCATCAGATTAAGATGCATGAAATATCTGTAATTTTCCGAGGCATGAAGGAAGGGCCAGAGGAACAGGCCTGGGCTGTTCAGCAGCTCCACCTTTCATTTGGCTGAAGGCTGATGAGTACTTTCAAGTTCACCTCCCTGCTGCAGTTTTATAGACCTAAATACACTTGCTGGACATCCATCTATCAATCTCTACTTTGAAATTTTCAAATGACCCCGAGCCTCAATTTGTTTTTGGGAGAGTCTTTGCAGATTTTCAAAATGTTTTGTGTGAACAAGGTACTTTCTGACATTACCTTGAATGTTCCCAAACCAATTTTAAATAGTTTTGCTGCCTTGATCTGGACTTCCTGATCAGATGGAATAGTTTCTCTCTATCTACTATATTAAGCTCCTTAACCCCTTAAAAATCTCAATTAGATTATTCCTTAATATTTCATATTCAAGAAAAAATACAAGTCCAGCCAATGTAAACTATCCTCATTGTTGAAATCTTTTAAATCTCTTATTACGTAATATTGGCACATTGCTTATATGGACAAGGAAAGTACACATTGAATTGAAATGAAGTACCATGAGGTTTTAACTCACCTTTTAAGAGATTCCTGGACTCAAAGGGGTAATGTGTCACGATGAGTCACCCAGAAGCTGATCCAGCTCCAGGAAGGCTCGCAATGATAAAGGAGATGCCCCCCAATAATGGAGTTGGCCAGGTCAGGAGAGCAGGGGGTGGGTTTATGGTTTTCATACATCGCACATGGCAGTGAATGTGGGCAGGAGTCTCTGAATTAGATCCCTCCTGCTGTTCCTAAATGGAATGATTCCTACTCCATGATCATCCATGCCTAAGAATATGCGAAGTATGAAGTATTCCAACACCCACCAAGGCACTTGCTCATGAATGAGTCCTTCCATTAAATAATGATTTGATAGTCGTTTTTCAAATCATTCACAGGATGGGGGTGTCACTGTCTAGACCAGCTTTTATTCCCCGTCCGAAATTTCCTAGAGGGCAATTGAGAGTCAATCACATTGCTGTCGGTCTGGAGTCACATGTAGGTCAGACCAGGTAAGGATGGCAATTTGTTTCCCTAAGGAACATTAGTGAACAAGATGGGTTTTTCCAACAATTGACAATGGATTCATGGTCATCGTTAGATTCTTAATTCCAGATACTTAACAAATTCAAATTCCACCATCTGCTGTGGTGGGATTTGAACCGGGTCCCTGGAACATTATCTGGGTCTCTGGATTAACAGTCCAGCAGTAACATCACTATCGCCTCCCCATGTAGCAGTGTTGGAATGGGGTGGATAAAGTCACACAACACTAAGTTATATATGAAATCCCCAGCTTTCAGAACGCTTGTCACGTGACGAAGGGGCAGCACTCCGAAAGCTTGTGGTTTCACATAAACCTGTTGGATTACAACCTGGTGTTGTGTGACTTCTGATTATGAAATGGGGCGAGCAAGGGAGGAAGGAAACTCCCCTGTGAGAAGGTCTCATCTTTGATTAAACTTGACAAACATCCAACTTCACCGGCAATTCTGGGTTGCTAGGGCAAACTATCTTTGGATTCCTGTCAGGCACGAGGCCTGGATTAGAAACAGATTCTGCATTAAGTATAGTCTTGCTGATAGCATTGAAGGTGATGTCTTTACTTAGCCGTTATGTTTCCAGCTCATTTCTAGTCCCTGAGGTATGACTGCAAGCTTTAGACGGTTCTGTAGATTAGATTCGACAACACAGGTGACAGATGTTTTGTCTAGGCCGGAAATCCGACATATGTACTTTCCTTAAACAAGAGATCAGCAAAAGTATTGCAAATCTTATTTGCATTCCCTCCCTCCGCAAAATGCTGGGCTGCATGCACGTCAAAGACACAAATTTCTGTTGAATCTAATATTACCTGGAGTTCAAGCGCTTTGTGAGGTGCCTTGGACAATACGTGCAGTGTGTTGTGTGTATCTTGTCATCATTCTGGCACTAACCAGGTCAATACTTGAGTGGGAACAGACAAATTGTCGAACGTTTTCCTTTTCAATTTTTTTTTACATACATATCCTCCAGGAAAAGGCAAAAGGTGATCTTTCCTGATTTAATTTCTCGGTTTGCATTTTTTTTTAGCAGAGTGGACTCCTGATTGTTGAATACATTTCCCACTAGTCAAACACATCATGATCCAATTTTACAAAGATTAATAGAGTATAGGGGGAGAAAAGGTTATTAAACCCATAGAGTACATGATCTATCAATATGTATCATGTCCATTAAGTCTCTGAAATAAAAAGTATAATAACATTTGGTAGCGTAGATACAGAAAAAGATTATAAACTGAGATGACCACATGAATATGGTACATGGACCTGACAGTGCAGTAGTGTACAGCCAGTTGACTAAGATGAACTCTTTTGCCTGTTTACTGACAATACAGCAGGAATATATAAATGAGAGAACCAAGCCCTCCCCAGTCATCACTTGCACATTTGACAATGGACATGGTTCAGTGGTTAGCATGGTTACCTCACAGCGCCAGGGACCTGGGTTCAATTCCATCCTCGGGCGACTGTCTGTGTGGAGTCTGCACATTCTCCCTGTATCTGTGTGGTTTTCCTCAGGGTGCTCCGGTTTCCTCCCACAATCCATGATTGTGCAGGTTAGGTGGCTTTGCCATGCTAAACTGCCCATAATGTCCAGGGAAATGCAGGTTAGGTGGATTAGACATTTGAAATACAGGGATAGGGTAGGGACAGGTTTGGGTGTGATGCTCTTCACAGGGTTGGTGTGGACATGATGTGCTAAATGGCCTGTTTCCACACTGTAGGTCTTTGAATGACAATTGATTAAGGTCTACAGAGGATGGGCTATAGACAACTATCAGCAAATTTTTTTTAGGACGATTTTAGAAGGACTGCCCACAATTGAGGAAAGTTTAAGCCAAACCTTTGTGCAAAACTGCCTACAGAGGAACTTTGATTATCCGAATGACACAGGCAGAGAGTATTTTGTTCGGATAATCAAATGTTCAGATAATTGAACGTCGGATAACACAGTTTACCCAAGCATCGGGACCTTGCAATCTGGCTGGATAATCTGAAATTTGGATAATTGATGTTCGGATAATTGAGGTTCCTCTGTAATCGTAATGATTGACCGTGCTAAATGGTTGAAAGAAATAAGCCAAATGTCCAACAACTGACAGATAATTATACCAAGAAAAACCTATTGTAATACGATTTTATTATTCCAGTGTCCACAGTCTCTTAAATGATAATTCCAGATATCCACTGCCTGATGTGTGAAAAAAATTACTTCCTGAGCTCACCTTTAAATCACCAGTTTCAATTTTGTGGTTATGCCTCCTTGCTTTGGAACTTCCCATCAGGGAAAATAGTCTCTCAGTATCTATTCCATCTCATCCTATTATACTTTCATTTCAGAGATATAATGGTCATGAAAGTCTCCTGATAGCATATGTTCTATGTGAGTTTAATGACCTTTTCTCCCTCTACACTCTAGTAAACTTAATCAAATAAATCTGCATTGATTTGAAGACTGCCAAGATCACTATATATGTGAATAGGTTAAAAAAAAGATTTCTTTAAAAGTTATAAGAATAATGTGATTAACTCATGCAAGTCTCAATATTTCTGGACTGCCACAGATCAGAGACTTGGATACCTTACTATTTGTATCCTATAAATTCAGTTTGGCAGAGGAGATTTGCAAAGCGAATCTTGCAAAGCGAATTTGCAAAGCAACATTGTACAACGCACTACAGACCTCCCTAGTTATGGAGCAATGCCCAACACTTCACCACAACTGAAGTCTGTTTTGAGATTGTTCCTCTGTGTGTTTTTTATATGATAAAGTTGTGTTTTGTCATCAGTTTCACTTGTGAGACACGAATATGAAGTACTGGATTCAACAATCAGTATTCCAGTTTACAAGCTGAGAAATTAAATCAGGAAAGACCACCATTTTCAGTGAACATGATAGCAGCTGTTCAATGACATTGCTCTCCCAAATTCAGCATAACGGGATCAAGGTGGTATTAAAAGTGCGCCCGCCCCTTCCCTTCTCCCCCCACAAGAAAGTAAATACTATTGCAAACTGGGAGAATGTGAGGACTGCAGGTGCTGGACATCAGAGTCATAACATGTGGTGCTGGAAAAGTACAGCAGATCAGGCAGCATCCCAGGAGAGGAAGAGTCGACATTTCGAGCATAAACTCTTCATCAGGAACGTGGGGTGGCCCAAGGGGACTGAGAGATAAATGGGAGGGGCTTGGGGCTGGGGGAAAGATAGGTGGGAATGCGATACCTTCATTTACCTATGGCACTCTCAGCAACCTTCCCCCCAGCCCCACAATTCTCCCATTTATCTCTCAGCCCCCTTGGGGCCCAACCCCTCCACATTTCTGCTGGAAATGTCTACTCTCCTGCTCCTCGGATGCTGCCTGACTGGCTGTGCTTTTCCAGCATCACTCATTTCAATACTATGGCAACTGCCAGATTACATTTGTTAATGGAAGCAGCCATTATACTTTCCTTCTCATCAAATCCATCGTGTTCTTGTGGCTCAGTGGTGGTGTCTCTGCCTCGGGGTCTGGATTCAAGTCCTGTGACGATACTCTGGTTTTGGGAGGTGTATTTTGTCCTGAGACAGAGGTGTCAAGCAAATAAAGTAAGCAACTTGACAGGCCTGGGAGTTCTTTTAATGTAGTTAGAACAATAGAAGTAGCCTGAATGGCTGGTGTCATGCTCCCAGAGCCAGGATTATAGTTTAACTTTCAGCAGTTGCTGGGGTCTTGAAGCTGGATGTTGAAGCTCTTTTCCCTCTCCCCATTGCAGTTAAATGCTGGGCACGCTCCCCCTGTTGCAGTTAAATGCTGGGGACGCTCCCCCTGCTGCAGTTAAATGCTGGGGACGCTCCCCCTGCTGCAGTTAAATGCTGGGGACGCTCCCCCTGCTGCAGTTAAATTCTGGGGAGTCTCTCCCTGCTGCAGTTAAATGCTGGGGACTCTCTCCCAGCTGCAGGTAAATTCTGGGGAGTCTCTCTCTGCTGCAGTTAAATGCTGGGGAGTCTCTCCCTGCTGCTGTTAAATGCTGGGGAGTCTCTCCCTGCTGCAGTTAAATGCTGGGGAGTCTCTCCCTGCTGCTGTTAAATGCTGGGGAGTCTCTCCCTGCTGCAGTTAAATGCTGGGGACTCTCTCCCTGCTGCACTTAAAGGCAGGGGACTCTTTCCCTGCTGCAGGTCTATGCTGGGGACTCCATCCCTGCTGCAGTTAAATGCAGGGGATTCTCTCCCAGCTGCAGGTAAATTCTGGGGAGTCTCTCCCTGCTGCAGTTAAATACTCGGAATTCTCTCTCTGCTGCTGTTAAATGCTGGGGTTTCTCACCCTGCTGCAGTTAAATGCCAGGCACTCTCTCCCTGCTGCAGTTAAATGCTGAGAAGTCTGTCCGTGCTGCAGTTAAATACTGGGGAGTCTCTCCCTGCTGCTAGAATTTCATGGGAGACAATCTATTTTACTGAATTTGCCTTTGCCAAGGGGGTGTTTACTGGATGTTCCTGCTGGGACAGTTGCTGTTTAATAATTAAATAATCTCTCATTCTGTTATGTTTTCCATTAGAGTTAAATTATTCCAGTTTTTCTTTCTTTTGTTTGTATTTTGGGGGCGGCACAGTAGCACAGTGGTTAGCACTGCTGCCTCACAGCACCAGAGACCCAGTTCAATTCCCGCCTCAGGCGACTGACGGTGTGGAGTTTGCACATTCTCCCCGTGTCTGCGTGGGTCTCCTCCGGGTGCTCCGGTTTCCTCCCACAATCCAAAGATGTGCAGGTCAGGTGAATTGGCCATGCTAAATTGCCTGTAGTGTTAGAGGCAGGGGTAAATGTTGGGGAATGGGTCTGGGTGGGTAAAGCTTCGGAGGGTTGGTGTGGGCTTGTTGGGCCGAAGGGCCTGTTTCCACACTGTAAGTAATCTAAATATTTTAACTGTAGTGTGAAAATAAAGTGTGTTTTGCTTCAAGAATGGTAGTTTGAACAATTGAGGTAAATCCCGAACATAACTTTACGCTTACACTTGCCTTTATAAAACAAAGAAAAAATTGGGGTCTCGGCTCACTTCTTAATTTATACTGAGTGGGTTTAGTCTGATCCGTAACAGTCCCACTTGCTGCAGAAATATGTGACGACATGTTTGAACAGGTTGATTAGAAAAAAAAATCTGCATCTTAACATCTGAATCATTTGGCCAGGCACAGGGTATTTAAAGCCTTACTGAAAACCCCAGAGCCAACTGGTGCAGTGGCCTGCTGAAGGCACGTATTTCACAGTTAAATCAGTGATTGGAAATCCAGGGTAAAGTTATCATAAGGAGAGAGAACGACTGGTCCTGTTTTAACCACAGAGTCACTATGCCTCAGACGAGGGGAGAGGTATGAGAAGGAGAGACTTTTATAGAAAGCTCAGCTGGTGCAGGAACTGAGCCCCTGATGTTGGCTTCATTCTGCATCATAACTAAGCCAGCAGAGCTAGAGTTTGGTAAAGTGTAAGGAAACACTGTTACATGATCTGGCAAGATTGTTTAGAGTTTTGTCATTCGGAAAGGATCAGCTCTTCCATTTACAGATGATGAATGAAAAGTAGCCCCAGACTGATTCCCCAGGAGGGAGAGGAGATGTAAAAGTCTTTGAAGAGAGATTAGACAGGATATCATCACTCTCTGCTTCCAACAGATAGTAGGCAGACCAACACTGAGATCATCAATCCATAGATGACCCTTTGTAACTGCTTACCGTCACTCACAAATCAAAAATACACCTCACAGTCTATCAGGGAAAAGACTATTTGAGCTGTGCCCAACCAACTGAATAGAAAACTGAGATTCAGTGAAAAAAATACACATCGATTAGTGAAGATTGTCCAAGTTTACTGAAGGATTCTTTTTTACATTAATTCATAAGGTGTGGACGTCATTGGCAAGGGCAGCATTTATTGCCCATCCCTAATTACGTTCAAGAAAATAATGATGAACCATCTTCTTGAACAGTCCATGTGGTATAGGCTGTTGGGGAGTGGTTTCCAGGATTTTGAACAAGTGGCAATGAAGGAACGGGAATATACAGGTCATTCTGCTATAATGCACGTTTCATGAGTGTGAATTCACTCTAACACAATCGATGATCTGGGGACACTGTTTCTATAGCATGAACTTTTAAAGCATGCATTGGTTATAATGTGATTCCAGCCCCATTAGTTTAAATGGTGCTGCTATTACACGATTTTCTTATAACACGGCATTGCAAAAAATAGAACTATTGCATCATAGCAGAACTGACTGCAGTGCTAAGTCTATCACAAAATCATCTCAAACACTTCCATTTATGATCTTAAGATCTTCATCTTCATCATGAAATCCATTGGCGAAGCAACTGAAGAAGGTTAACTCTACAGGAGAACTTGGAGGTGCTATTGTTCCCGAGTCTAGCTGTTCTTGTCTTTCTAGGTGGTCTGAGTTGTAGATTTGGAAGGTAGGAGCCATATAGATTGCTGCAGTGCATCTTGTAGATGGCACCCCAAATGTAGCCACTGCACAGTGATAATAGAGGGAATGAATCTTGATGGTGGTGGGTGGGATGTATAGCAAGCAGGTTGCCTTGTTCTGGCAGGTGCCAACCTTTCTAAGTGTTGTTGGAGCTGGTCTCATCCAAGCAACAAAAACTCTGACCTATGCCAAGTAAATGGTGCAAAGGCAGAAAGTGAGTTACCTGGACAGAATATCCAGGTTATAACCTATATTCATAACCAGTGCATTTGTGTAGCTGATCCAGTTGGGTGTTTTGGTTAATTGTAATGTTCAGGGTTGTTGATGGCACTGCCATCAAATGCCAAGCATTAAGTTCTCTCTTGTTGGAAATATCATTGAGTGGTGCATGAGTAAAAAGTGCCCTGATTTTCACGCCTCATTATCCTGGGATTGAGCACAGGGTTTAGCAATTTAATCAAAGCATGCAAAGTCCTTGATTGGCCTGTCTATTGAAATCAAATGAACACAAAACATTGACCAGGTTCCTGCATCAAACAAGAAATAATGCTTATTACAAATTAATAAATTCTAATCACAAATAAGCAGCTAGGATGTCAACATTTGACTTTGTACTGGTTAAAATTCTCCCTATTTAAAAGCTCGTAATGTATCCACAACAGACAGAAACCAACTAAAATAATCATTGGTTTAGTGTGTGGAGGGAAAAGAACTGGGATACACAGTTTTTTAGATTAGATTATTTACAGTGTGGAAACAGGTCCTTCGGCCCAACAAGTCCACACCGACCCTCTGAAAAGCAATCCACCCAGACCCATTCCCCTACATTTACCTCTTTACCTAACACTAAGGGCAATTTAGCATGGCCAATTCACCTGACCTCCACATCTTTGGACTGTGGGAGGAAACCGGAACACCCGGAGGAAATCCACTCAGACACACGGGGAGAATGTGCAAATTCCACACAGACAGTTGCCCGAGGTGGGAATTGAACCCGGGTCTCTGGCGCTGTGAGGCAACAGTGCTAACTGCTGTGCCACTGTGCCGCCCACTGCCACTGTGCCGCCCACAATAGCACCAGTCCAGAGGGCTCATTAGGATTGTCCTCTTGCTTGCCAGCACTTTTCATTCTTTAATCTCTTTTCTCCAGCCTTTTCTTTCCAGGAGGCACAGTGTAATTGTAAGATCTCCGTTGCTGGTGAAAGGGAACACTTTCAGCAACTGATGGGGGAAAATAAATGGCTTACTTCAGGTTTGAGGCACTTTTACTACTAATTAGTAATACACATTACCTGCTGTTCAGTTTGCACATTCTCCCCGTGTCTGCGTGGGTTTCCTCCGGGTGCTCTGGTTTCCTCCCACAGTCCAAAAATGTGCAGGTCAGGTGAATTGGCCATGCTAAATTACCTGTAGTGTTAGGTGAAGGGGTAAATGTAGGGGAATAGGTCTGGGTGGGTTGCGCTTCGGCGGGTTGGTGTGGACTTGTTGGGCCCAAGGGCCTGTTTCCACACTGCAAGTAATCTAAAAAATACAAAGGCCTCTGACTGTATTGTTCACACTCACAAGCTGCTCAGCTTCCCAGGAGCCAATCAGAGATGCTAATGACCGTTGGAGTCAATGACTAGTCCCAATTGCACAAGCCAATCATTTACTTGTTGCTGGCCAGATCTCACTCTGCCCACACTCCCTGGTGCCAGCTGTGAGTGCACAGCTTAACCTACTGCTTTAACAAAGCAACAGTGCAAACATCGCACACTAAGAGTCCCAGTAAATTGCTTTTAAAGGTGTAGCAATTCCTTCCATAATCATTGGTTTGAAAACAGTGCCTTTTCCCATTCTGGTCCACAATCAAATGAAAGGAAGTAAACTAAGATGATCTTTTCAGGACCTTGAATATTAATTGCTCACTTGTCAGCCCAAGCCTGAATGTTGTGCAGGTCTGGCTGCATCTGGTCACGACTACTTCATTATCTGAGGAATTGTAAATGGAACTGAACTCTGTGTATTCATCAGCAAACACTTCTGACCTTATGACAGCATGAGAACCATTGATGAAGCAACTGATACTGGGTAAGCCTGGGACATTGTCCTGAGGAAGTCCTGTAATGATGACCAGTAGATGAGATGATTGACCTCTAACAGTTTGTCGTGTTGATGGTAGCAAAGATGTGGAGGTGCCGGTGTTGGACTGGGCTGAACAAAGCCAGAAGTCGCATGACACCAGGTTATAGTCCAACAGGTTTATTTAAAATCATAAACCTTTGGAGCGCTGTTCCTTGTTAGGTGAAGCAGCTTTTGTGCCAGGTATGACTCCAGTCAGTGGACTGCTCCCATTGACTACAATTCTACGAGACATCCTTGATGCTACTGAGTCAAAAGCCACCCTGCTGACAAGGAAAATCAGCAACTGGCCTCAATCACAAAGACCAACCTCCCATCTATAGAATCCATCTACCAGGCCCGCTGTCAAGGAAAGGCAGCCAGCATTCTCAAAGATCCATTCATCCCACCCTGGCAATGTTTTTCTACAACCTCTACCATCGGGGAGAAGGTACAGAAGTCTGAACACACACACACACACACAGTAGCTGGTTTTGCAAGTTTCTACCCTACTGTTGTTAGAATATTGAATGGACTCACAAATTCTTAACATTCGCCTGTACCTGTATTTTTATTTTTGTCTTGTTTACCAATTATTTACTATCTATGCTACTTAACGCTCTGATCTGCCTGTATTGCTCACAAGACAAAGCTTTTCACTGTGCCTCGGTACACAGGACAATAAATTCAATTCAATTCAATTCAAAATCACTGTTACCTCAACTCAGCTTTTCTGTTAGTATTTGGAGGAAAACTGTTGTAAATTCAGGACCTGAGTGATCCTGGAATAACTTAGCTGAGCATTGGTGAGCAGGTTATCAAAGTGTAAGTACCAGCCAGCAGCCTTGTTGATCATCTGTTCCAATGCTTTGCGAGTAACTAAGCGACCAATAATGCAGTGGGGATTGACCGGATTGGATTCGTCCTGCTATTTATTGTCGGGACACACCTTGAACATTTCTTTTTTAAACATTTTCTGAAAGTTTCCAGTATTGTAGTTGTACTGGAACATCTTGGTGAGGGATATGACTAGTTTTGGAGCACAAGATTCTATTACCAAAATCTTGCCAGGACCAATAGTGTTTTGCTGTATCCAGTATACTCAGTCAGTTCTTTCAGCCATCTCATGTGATATTTCTGTAATAATGGGAACCGCAGAAGGAATTCACGGTGGATCATCTACTGGGCACCAATGTACCTTTTAATCTCTTTGTGAAGGGCAAAGGTCACTGCATGGACCCTTTTTTTGGCGATATTGTGCATTATTGTAAAAGGGACTGACCTGTGTGTGCCCTGTGCAGGAGCTCAGAGGGAACATTATGACAGCAGTTCTGGCTTAACCCAGTCCATAACTTCTGTAGCTTAGCATGCAAGTATGCCCTTGATGCTTAATGATGTTGGTACCTCACCTTTAAGTATTCTGATGCTGTTGTTGCAATATCCATCTGCATTAATCATTGAACCTGCATCAATCTCTGGGCTGGACAATAATGGCCAGCAGCAATTCACCAGCATTGAGCTGCTCGATCTGTTCTGAAAAATGTAAAATATTGCAGATGCTGGAAACCTGAAATAAGTTCAGAAAGTACTGGAGAAACTCAGCAGGTTGGGCAGCAGCTGCGGAGGGAGAAACAGGGCTAACATTTTGAGTTTGATATGTCACTATTTCAGATCTGTTCTGAACCTGTTGCATCCAGCACACTGGGAAAAACGCTGCAAGGTGACCTCAGCATGAAGATGGGATTTTGTTTCCATAAGAAGTGGTCAGTGTTCACTCTGACTAACACTACCAGGGACAGCATGCAGATTGGTGAGGGTAATGTCTGTTTTTGTTCTGTCTGCTGTCGGTTCTGTCCCCCCAGGGACAATCTGACAGATAACTCCTTCAGGACTCAGCCGGCGCTTAGTGGATTGTGAAGTTACAGAGCCAACCTGTTGATGGACCTGATTGAAGTTCCCAGTAGAGTGTAGATTCTATATCTCAGCTCCTCTGTGATCCTCCAAGTTGTGTTCAATGTGGAGGAGCACTGGTTTTTTTTGATTGCAAAAACATATTTTATTCAGAGAAAGAAATCTTTGGTACACTAACAGTTAACAGAGCTTTTCATATCTAGACTCTCTTAACTTACAGAGAACAAATTCAGTCTTTGATGTTCATCATTCTCTATGTCAACCTCTTGGCATTTAGCTGAGGCATCAGTGGGGCCCAATTACTGAATGGGTCCCCATTATTCTTCGGCAGAAGGACCTTACACGGTGGTCTTTCCCCACCGTGTCTTGGTGGCAGCTGCCCCAAGCTTCAGTGTGTCCCTCAGCAAGTAGTCCTGGACCTTGGAATGTGCCAGTCTGCCACACTCGGTCGGGGTCAACTCCTTCAGCTGGAAGACCAGCAAGTTTTGGGCAGACCAAAAAGTGTCTTTCACCGAGTTGATGACCTTCCAGGCACAGTCGATGTTCATTTCATTATGGGTCCTGGGGAACAGACTGTAGAACATGGAGTCCCACATCACGGAGCTGCTCGGGACAAACCTCAACAAACACCACTGCATTCCTCTCCAAACTTCCTTTGCATAGGCACATTCCAGAAGGAGGTGTCCTTCATAATGGACTTGGTAAATGGTTCAATACAGCACACAAACAAGGTAGGAGAGAGTGGGCAGCCCTGCCTGACTCCGGGTCTGATCAGGAAGCTTTCTGATTCCCACCTGTTGATTGAGACCTCACTAACCATGTTGGTGTAGAGCAGTCGGATCCAATTGCAGATTCCCTCCCAAAGCCCATTTTGGAGAGATCATCTCTCATGTAGGTGTGTGATATCCTGTCAAAGGCTTTGGTCCAGGCTGATGAGACAGGCGTCCACCCCCCTATTCTGCACATAGGCGATCATATCCCTGAGGAGTGCGAGACTCTCGGAGATCTTTCTGCCTGATGCAGCACAGGTTTGGACGGGATGAATCACCAGTCTCAGAGCAGACCTGACCGGGTTGGTGATGACCTTTGATAAGATTTTGTAATCCACATTTAACAGTGAGATTGGTCACCAATTTCTGATGTTCTCCCTCTCGCCCTTTCACTTGTAGATGAGGGTGATGATACCTTTCCTCATGGATTTCCTCATGATATCTGCCAGTAGCATAATGACATACACTTCTAGCAGGTACTGGCCAATCAAGTCCCACAGGGCAGAATAGAGCTTGAACAGTAAGCCATGACTTCCGAGAGGTTTAATCATTTCAAAGGACTTGTTGGTTCATCCAGAGATAGAGGCTTACCAGCCTCACCCATGTGCTGTCGTCTAATACCTGGGTGATAGAGGACAGGAATTACTGGGAGGCCGTGCTGTCAGTGGGCTTTGCATCATACAGACTGACATAGAAGGATTTGCTGGTCCTCATGATGTCAGACTGAGATGATGTTACTGAGTCATCTTTTTCTTTCAGGCTGCTGAGCACAGAGCTCTCCTTCTGGAAAAGAAATATGAGCACGTTTCACCCCACTCCACAGAGACCTAAGCCTCTTAATTCAAAAGTGATTAAGGATGGGCAATAAATCCTAGTCTTGCTACAGAAACCTTCAGTCCATGAACAAATAAAGGGAAACAAAAAAGCCTTTTGAGACCATGCCCTCTTGTAGATTCTTCAGTCTGTCTATGGAGCCTTCTAAAGATTTAAAGTGCTTCACTGGTGTCTCCTTACATTTTCCTGAACTCCAGAGTCCATAGGCCCATTCTACCCAAAAGGCACTTGAGTAGCTAACCAGTGTTATAGCATTGAAACGGCGGCAATATCCTTAAGTGTAATTCCTAAATATTGTACAGGAGCAAAAGGCACTGAGTTCAAGTAATTCTTATACAAGACCACCCATTTATAACCTCCATGGAGTTGAGTTCCAGAAAAAGTGAGAACCGTGGGAAAAACAGAAAATTAACATTTCCAGTTTAAATTATGCTAACTGACTCCACATGGGAAATGGAGAAGGATCCCTTTCACTTGTTCATAAAGATGAATTGACATTTTTGTCATGATTTTGGTTGTACAACATCCGCTAAATAATGTGACAGTTCAATGAAGAGTCTCTTCCTCAAGGTTTGAGTTGGTATGAAGGATGACCAGTTCAATTAGCTGACTCTATATTCATCATCAGTCCTTGGTACTTTGAGCTTTTTAAAGTGCCTCAAAAGATTGTTTTATAGTTTAGGATTAGGTTTAATTATATAGAAAACTTGGATATTCCCAGCTGGCTTTTGGTTCTTTGGATAGCAGTAATGTAGAGCTGTGTTCTAAGCTGAGAAGGACAAGAGTATCTGCTTAAAGTTTGTGGAACATCTCTGGTGGCACAGTGATCCGTGCGGCCTGAAGCAAGCACTGACAGATACTCAAAAATGCAAAATAATCCATAACTGCTTCATTCAGGGAACCATTTGACCTCTTATGCATTAACTGTACATGTCAGCAATGCTCAATCAATTCAGTGATTTTCTATCAGCTTGTTGTGGTTGAACTTATCTTTCCTGTACTTCTGACAGAACAAGAACAGTTTAATACATCACTTTACAGAGAAAAAATTGACACCCAGCTATGAATTACACTTGCTCTTTTGGCCATTGCATTGAGTATAGGAGTTGGGAGGTCATGTTGCGGCTGTAAGGGACATTGGTTAGGCCACTTTTGGAATACTGCATGCAGTTCTAGTCTCCCTGCTACAGGAAAGATGTTGTGAAACTTTAAAAGGTTTAGGAAAGATTTACAAGCATGTTGGAGGGTTTGAGCTATAAGGAGAGGCTGTATAGGCTGGGTCTGTTTCTCCTGCAGCGTTGGAAGCTGAGGGGTGACCTTATAGAGGTTTATGAAATCATGAGGGAGATGGATAGGGTGAATAGACAATTTTTTTTTCCTGAGGGTAGGGGAGTCCAAAACTAGATTGTATAGGTTTAAGGTGAGGTAAGAAAGACATAAAAGGGTCCTAAGGGGCAATCATTTCACAAAAGGTTGTATGTGTATGGAATGAGCTGCCAGAGGAAGTGGTGGAGGCTGGTACAATTACAGCAGTTAAAAGGCATCTGGATGGGTATATGGATAGGAAGGTATGGGCGAAGTGCTGGCAAATGGGATTAGATTAATTTAGGATATCTAGTCAGGCATGGACAAGTTCGACCAAAGGGTCTGTTTCCATGTTGCTCTATGACTCTATCACAGAAATGTGAAGAAAGGATGACCTGAAGTGTGGCCGAAGAAGTTTTGTCGCAAGGTGGGTCTAGAAAAAGGATAAGGAGAGGCAGAAGAATTTTGTTAGAGAATCCGAGAGAGTTTGATCAAGGCAGGTGAAAGTGTGGCCTTTAACAGTGGGCCTTAGGGAAGGGGTGGATACCCAAGATATTCAGGTGAGGGGTGAGTTCTGGGGAAGTTTATGGTGAAATGGATTTGTCACCATTTCATTTTTAAAATAATTATCAGATGAGGGCGTCACTGGCTTGTCAGCTTTATTGTCTAGGTGTCAGTTAAAAGTCAATTGTGTTACTGTAGGTTTGGAGTGACATGTAGGCCAGACCGGGTAAGAATGGCAGCTTCCTTCCCTAAAGGGAATTAGATGGGTTTCTCTGATAGCTAACTATGGTTTCATGATCAGCATTAGACTCTTAATTCATCTTTTAAAATTGAATTCAAGCTCCACCATCTGCAGTGGCAGGATTTGAACCCAGCTCCTCAGAACATCATGTGGGTCTCTGGATTAATAATTCAATGATGATACCATTAGGCCATGGCCTCCCCTTCCTATTGCCCTTCACATGAAGGGTACATGAACCAAAAGTTCATGATAAAGGGCACTAACCCCAGGGTGAGGGCTCCATTCCCAAAAGATCTGCCACTAACAACAGATATCGATGAAGGGAAATGAGTCAGTGGGTAGGGTTTGCAGCATTGTGGGACATCCAGATCGCACCTAGAGGTGAGGTGAGGCCC
Source organism: Chiloscyllium plagiosum (assembly GCF_037043375.1). Lineage (NCBI taxonomy): Eukaryota > Metazoa > Chordata > Chondrichthyes > Orectolobiformes > Hemiscylliidae > Chiloscyllium > Chiloscyllium plagiosum. Next base: position 13,418,871 of record NW_028270174.1, on the reverse strand, counting down.
GTAACTCAACTCATCTTGCTGGTGTTTCCCAATGTCAATCGTAAGCATCCTGAAAAAGCAAAAAAAAAGGAAAGATTGTGAAAGGAATTGCAGCTTGATGTAGGCCTGGCTGATTGAATCAGGGTGTTCAAGATCATAACAGCAACAACTCGTGTTCATCTTGAACTTTTAGTGACAAAGAATGCTTTCATTGCACCATGCAGGAGTGAGTATTAAACAAGATTTGCGAGTGTGGCACAAAAGGACAGGTACAGTCAATGTGGTAGGCTGTAAGAAGCTTCTTAAAGGATGTGGAAAGGCAGAGAGGGATAGAGAGGGAATTTCTGAGTGTAGGGTCTAAGCAGTTCAAGGTGAACTCACCAGTGATGGGATTAGGGATGTGGGAAAGGGTAGTGTAGTGATTGTAGCGAGGTCAACCAGGTGGAGCTCATAGAATATGAGTTCCCTGATGGGGCTGTTAACCTGGTCCAATCAGGGAATCCTGTCTGACAGATATAAATAGGAGTCTCCCCGGGTGTTTTCCTATCTTCCTGGTGGTGGAATTTGAATAAAGATTTGTGCACTTTGTGTCTTTCACTGTGTCTCACACCTGCACACACACACACACCATGGGTGCTGGGGAAAAATAAGCACTACCGCACTTAGGTGGTAGTGTGGGGGTTAAATTATTTTTTTAAAAAAAATAAATAAATAAATAGGAGTCTCCCCAGGTGTTTTCCTATCTTCCTGGTGGAGGAATTTGAATAAAGATTCGTGCACTTTGTGTCTTTCACTGTGTCTCACACCTGCACACACACACCATGGGTGCTGGGGAAAAAATAAGCACTACCGCTTAATATTATTAAAAAGAAAAAAAATAAACAAAAAATAAACAGGAGTCTCAGAGTTCTGCCCACTCTGACAGCTGGCTCTGAGGAAGCCAGGCCAGTGTTGAGTATTGTGCACGTGTGAATAAAGGGTGACTTGCTGTCAGGTTGTCGAGTTATTTCACGCAGTATTGGAGGAATGCAGACTTCGTGGATAGTGTAGGGTACAATACAGAGAAGCTTATTAGTGGGCCCTTTATAATTGATGTCTACAGCGGAAGACAAGACATATCTGATATATGCAGTTGCTTTTGATAAGTGCAAGTGATGGGGATTGTACATATTCAGGTCCTGGAATTTATGGTGAAAACCATTGACAGACAGTATACACAGAGGCAAGATATTGGGTATATTGAATTTTCCAGAGGCCAGCAGGCTTTAGGTTTATTACCAGCTAAAATGCTTCTGTCTCTACAATTTTGTATCATGTGTTATAACCAATTACGTTATAATTGATTTTATTCTGATCTGATTCTTTAAAACAAGTTAAATCACTTGTGACTTTTATCTTTTTATGAAGATGATGACTTCCTTGCTCCTAGGAGTGAATCTTACGTGCACAGCACACAGGAGACCTAAGCTAAGAACCTTATACAAATAATTGAAAATTACATGTAGGGCATTAGCGAGGTTATTGCAACCTATCCATTGTCCAACAGCTACATAAACGTTAGCCAAACATTTTTAGTTTTGTGAAGTTCAGATGTGAATGGTGAAATCTCTTGACTGCAATCCATAGATTTTCGTTTATAAAGCTATCAAGGGATGAGCTCACTTTTACTAATAGATGTGTCTGTGCAGACTCGATGGGCCGAAGGGCCTTTCTTGCCTCAATGAAGCTAGAGGAACAAAGGCAGGTACATACAGTTGAGGTACAGGTCTGGTTGAATGAGCAAAATGACCAACCAGATTCCAATGGAATATACTAACTATTTTCCTTCCTTTCAGAGTTCTAGTTTTGAACCAACCGGTGGAATATACATATGAATCAAGTTTTTTTCACAATGTCTTTTCTATTGTAGTTGACTTGACTACACTTTCTGCACTGGACCAAGTTTCCAACAAGTTGCAAGCTGCATCCTCGTTCTTTAGAGTAGCCTATAGTAATTAATCGCTAAGTTGTTCTGTGTTTGTCTGTTGACTGACCTACCTTTTCAAGGTAATTAGAAATGGACAACCAATATTATTCTTGTTAACATCACCATGTGTTCTATGAATGAGTAATTAAAAACAAATCCAACTTCTTAAGGCAAATGAGGGGTGGGCAAGAAATGTTGCATGATCCTACAAATGCTCATACTCTGATAATTAATAACTATTAAAGATTTCCTTTCCTCGGGGGATTAAAAGATCACAGCAACTAAATCTGAAAGAAAGTACCATCACAGTAAGGGACAAGTGCAAAAAATTGGGATGAGCTCACTTTTACTAATAGATGTGTCTGTGCAGACTCGATGGGCCGAAGGGTCTTTCTTGCATTGTATGAATCTATGAAGCTAGAGGAAGTAATTTATCATCTAGTGCACAGAGGTGTTAACACTTTGATTGCTTTAACTACTTGCTGAGCTCAGGTTTGCACCAGAGGAGCTACATTTGATAGAAATTCCAGATTTGTTTGTTAGCCTGTAAGCTTCCCAAAAGTTCATGATTGATTTTCACTGTTCCTTCATTGACTGAGATCTTGTGCTTCAATAATGCTGAACGATGAGACCTTCATTCTTACTGGGGGCCATACAGCACCACAACTTCTGGCAAGCACACTCATGCTGAAACCCAGAGGTCGTAGTACCTATTCTCAACGCAGCAGGGAACATTAATTCGTAATACTTACTAATTCTCTCACAACTTGTGCAGTGCTCTACATACAAGATCTGAGAGCGGATGGGTGCAGGCCTAACTGAGCAAAGTCAGTGGCATTGGTCAGACAGACTATTGACCTTGCAATTAACAAAAATCATGATAACCCCCCAGCAGCCGTATGTTACTATTTTTATTGTTCCTGCTGCATACTGTTTCATATTTGTTTTAAGAAAATTACAATGGTGATTCAAACTGAGTAACATTATCTACTCATGAAAGTGGTCTAATATGTTAGTTCTAAAGTTTGAAAGATACAATTTACCATAACTGGGGTTTATCAGATGACTTGGAAGATGCCGAAGTGCATCTCGCAGATGGTACACATGACTGCCGCTGTGTGCCAGTGGTGGAGGGAGTGAAAGTTTAAGGTGGCAGGCAGATGGCAATCAAATTGCCTCGAAAGGTGCCATGCTTCTCGAGTGTCGAGTGTGATAATTCTCAAATAGAAGGAGGGTAAGTTACCGTCTGAAGGGCAATGTTTAATTATTCTGTGTTTGATTATGAGAGTCTGGTAACTGCTGATCTAAACTTACACTGCTTGATTGGTTAGGTCTGGATGTTGACTCAGAGAACTAAAGAAAAGAGACATCCCAGAAGGTATCAGAAATTCACCTTGTCAGCATGAGTGCAGATTTTTACTGATTGCAGGAATATTTAAAATTCTCACAAAGTAAACCTTTTGCATTCTTTAATTTCTGGGAAAATCAAAATATAAGATATGAAGTATCCCACAAAATGATGAACCACCACACTAAACTCTGGAAGTTACTCACTGATTGTATTGCCCCTCTCTCTTCTGTCCTTCATGAAGACATTCCTTAACTCCAACCAATTTTTCAGTCACCTGTCCATCAATCCCAAAATCTCCTTCTTTGTCTTGAAGCCAATTTTTGCCTCTCTGTACTGCTGGGACACTTGTGATCTTTCCCTCGGTTAAAGGCGCATGTTCTTATTGTAATGCCTCTAATCGCTAGTTTTCTTCCTGTCTAAATCTTCATCTAAACCTAACCCTGTCAAAATTTAATTAGTTATATAAGTTTTCTGATCAATGACAAGTGAGTGTAAAACCAGAACACTAAAACCTTGTGAGTTTTGCACCATTTCTAACTTCTATGATACACATTCATACATCTCTAGGATATCAAGCCAACTTTCTTGTTGAAATGAATGTTTGCCCTTTACAATCCAAACTGCTGAACCCAGTAACATTTAGGAATGGAATTGTCACTTGTGGCCACTAAACTTTGGTTCCACTGAGCAATCCATAGAGACTACTTTATTGTTGGTATTATTTTTGAGCGCCGTGTGCTCTACAGTACATCCCAAATAAAATCCTACCACATGCCACCAACTGAATTGGCCGTAAGAGAGTTTGTTATATCCTCACTGTGTTACTGAGCTAGGGGAAGTGGTTTTCAGGAAATGGAGTAGTTTGTAGGTGAAAGGAAACAGAGCTGCCAATGTAATCTTCTCCAATCATGTACCAGAACCTGAATGCTCTGTCCCTCTGACTGGAGATGTTTGCTTGCAGTTCATTCTCTTCATCCCACTAACAGATGCTAATCTTTCCACCACATGCGCTCTTCAATTCTCCATGATAAAGTTTCTCGACCTTCCTCTCTGCCTTGGAAAGCATCCCAAAAATAAGGACTTTATGAATTTCCAATCCCCTTTTTCTGCTTTGTGCCTTGATCTACCCATAGTAATTCTTGAGGGAATTTATCGATGTAAGGAGAACTGTGTAGACCCTGGTGCATTGTTTCGAACATTTTAGGAGCAGGAAGTGTGGCTCAATTCCATAGTCCCACCTTCGCCACTTTGACTCGCCAAGTAGTCAAGAATCAATGTCTGCCTGAAAAATATTGAATGATGCTCCTTATTTTTAAACTGTTTTTTACTCATAGTTTCAGTTAATCTCTTATCAGGCATCTGGATTTATTCTCAAAGAGATCAAGTACATTAGGAAGAAGGTCAATGACTTTCTCCACTCTAGCAGAGTAAGTACCATCATCCTTTTGCTGATACCTCAAACTCCCTCTGTCTCCACTAATGTACCCACCTCCCAGCAGGGCTCATGCTGTACCACTCTCATGATGGCCTTCGCTTGCCCTCACCCACCTTAACACCACAAACCCTGAGTGCCCTCTGTGCTGCCCACTCACTCACTCTGAAAGTTTTCCCACTGCACCAAATGTCATAGTTGCATCATTTGCTTTCATCTCCCGTAATACTTACCTCTGTCTCATTCCAGGACAATACTGCCCATAATAGGACAGAAAGAGTCAAGATGGGAGGTGAGCTGCCCAAGATTCAGCTCCTCAACTCTGATGGGGAGAGGATCCTGACTCTTACCAACGGAAGAGTTAACTGACCTTGTCCATCCAGATAGGCTCAGCTTTTGTGAGCACCGTATCAGTGAGTGAAGAGCCCTGCCTGGTCCAGCCCAGGATCTGGGTGAATGGCACTGAGTACACAATGTCCTTGCAGCAATATTACAATGAGAAGTTCTGTTGTAGCCTGGACTGCAGCATTGAAATATGAGCACAGCGTAAGTGGATTAGAAATGGACTAGGGCAGGCAGATAGGATTAGTTTAGAATGGTGTCATGCTTGGTGCAGGCAAGGTGGGCTGAAGGGCCTGTTCCTGTGCTGGACTGTTCCATGTTCAATGTATCATGACAGTTCTTAGAAGCTGACAAATGTTGGATGCCCTGTGTTGATGCTGAGTGGTTTCTATTCATGAGGAGAAAGTGAGGTCTGCAGATGCTGGAGATCAGAGCTGAAAATGTGTTGCTGGAAAAGCGCAGCAGGTCAGGAAGCATCCAGGGAACAGGAGAATCGACGTTTCGGGCATAAGCCTGAAGAAGGGCTTATGCCCGAAACGTCGATTCTCCTGTTCCCTGGATGCTGCCTGACCTGCTGCGCTTTTCCAGCAACACATTTTCGTTTCTATTCATGACATCAATTTCTGTGTCGAGATTTTGTTCAGAGGGCCTCAAAGATTGAACTGACTCTGCGATGAAGCAGAGCAAGACTTCATCATTCAGAGAGCCAGGTCTAGTACCAAATCTGTAAGAAATGGGAGCAGGAGAAAGTCATCTGTCTTCTCAATCCACTCTTTGGTTCAGTAAGATTATGTCTTCTATACAGTTTTCTATAAACCCAGATGCCCTTAGTAACCAAAAACCTAATGTGTCTTTAATATTCTCAACAACAATGTATGTGCAACCTACTAGATTGCAGATGTCAAAAAGATTGTCTATCTCTTGAGTCAAAAGTGATGTTTAAATCTTGGCTCCAAATGGAAGACTTGTCATGAAGAGTCAGTGATGCTCAGTTCTCAAATCTGGACCTCTCGATTCTCCATGGCATTTTCGACCCTGTCAAACCCTCTGAGAATTTTATTCACTTCAACAAGATCACCTCTCACTTTTCAAACCTTCAGCAGATATTGAGCTGTACCCCTCGAAATGTGGATGGTCTGTATAACTGAAGTGCCGGAGTGAAGCAAAACAGCAATGTTTAGAGAGTGAATGCTTCCTAAAATGCCTGCAAACGTTCTCCAGTCAATAAGAAAATGAGGCAGTATCACCACGAGAACTAAAGTTATTGTTGAGAGGTCCCTCAATTTCATGCTAATGCAGAAACAAGGCATCAGGAGCTGAGCTGCTAACTCTACTGGATCTGCACAGTTTAACCGAGGTATGGGACAAAGAAAATGATCCCTTTTGGTAACTTTTTCAGCAAATTGGTGGCTATACAGAAAAGTGATACAATTAAGTGTGAAGTCTGCAACAAAAAGAAACTTGAATCTTTAATTTCTTCTTTTCATCCGCAATTTTCCTATTATATGACTGAGACACTTGCTTTAAATGACCATCATGTGTTTAACCAGAGGCAATCAACGCTTTTTCTACTCTCCTTCAGCAACACAAATCCTACTTGTCTGTTAGCTTTGACAGCCTTTGAATTTGAAACATCTTTGTGGATGGTGCTGGCCTTAGCCCTGATACAGAACTATGAGTTAATATATTGTAATGCAATCTCCAACACTATCTCACAGCTTCGGTATTTCCCCACACTGATGTAATGTGGGGATGTGATAAATGAGATCCCAATTAGATATCAATAACTCCCCGTTACTATATCTCAATTTCCCTTGCTTGAGTAATTTCTGTGTTTTTTTTCCCCTCATGCTTTAATGGTGTGGGCAAACTTCCAGCTGATGATGTACATCAGGAATAAGAAATGATCTTGAAGCAAAATACTGCGGATGCAGGAGATTGGAAGTCAAAACAAAAGTGGTGGAAGGAGAGTCCATGAACTTGAAACATTAACACTGTTCCTCTTGGATGTTGCTGGACTTGTGCCATTGGAGGTTGCCTCAACCCCTCACCAAACCCAATCTGAATGCCCAGTCAGGAAGGCAGTCACTTTCATGCCCACTGAGAGGGCAAATCGGGATAGAGCAGATAAGCAGAAGCTGCTCCCACGTGTAAAAGGAACAAGAACAGGGGTGCATAGATTGAGGTGAATTGTGCTGCTAAAATCCAAGTTCTTCAGTTTTAATGAGAAGCCATGAAAAATGTTATTATTTCCATAATTTGAACAATCCACGAATCCTTCAGCTTAGTGCAGACAAAACAAGGGTGATGTGAGAAGAAAACTTGTTCACTCAGTGAGTAGTTAAGAGTATGGAATGCACTGCCTGGATTTGTGGTGGAGGCAGGTTCAGTCAAAGCATTCAAGAGGATAATGGATGATTATTTGCTGGGAAGTAGTGCACAGGGAAATGGAGAAAGGGCAGGAGATTGGCACTGGGTAAAAGAGTTGGTGTAGGATCGATGGGCTGATTGGCTTCCTTCTGCACCAGTTCTCTGATTCTGTAATTCTGTGATCAGGAAGAGTTTGAGTTAAATTCCTTAATTGATGGCAGGTATAGATGGCCACCCAAAGACCTTAATTGATGGTAGGTTGAAATGGCCACCGATAGACCTGTGACCTGGAGGTTGACTCATGGGGTGGAAAGATGGGGCTCAGTTTATCTCCATAGTCAATTATTTCCCTTCTCACCACCTCGAGGGCATTGAAAATCTCACTTTGAATACAGAATTGTAAGACTTCCATCAGCAGGTCATGGTCATGTCGGGTCGACAGAATGACAATCATAAGAACAAAATAATGAGGTTGCTGTAAATTGGAGCTGAAAATGTGTTGCTGGAACAGCGCAGCAGGTCAGGCAGCATCCAAGGGAACAGGAGAATCGACGTTTCGGGCATAAGCCCTTCTTCAGGAAGAAGGGCTTATGCCCGAAACGTCGATTCTCCTGTTCCTTGGATGCTGCCTGACCTGCTGCGCTGTTCCAGCAACACATTTTCAGCTCTGATCTCCAGCATCTGCAGTCCTCACTTTCTCCTGCTGTAAATTGGAAACAAACAAATAGAATTCTGGAGAAACTCAGCAAGTCTGGCTGCATCTGTGCAGAGAGAGAAACAGCATTAATATTTCGAGTCTGATATGACTTTTCTTCAGAACAGAAGAACCAGAGTGACAGTAAACATGTTTAAATACAAAGTAAGGAACTCCCCTCATTCTAGTTCTCTCAATAATCAGTATTTTATCTCTCCTTTTTGTTTCTATTTCTGCTCCCTATTCCCTTTCAGTTCCATCACATGGTGGAGCTTGATTGTAAATGCCAGTCAATTCCTGCATTTTTTAAAGAAAAAGTTTAAGAGAAGAAAATCATCTAAGTTGATGAATTCAGGGATTGTTTAAATTATGGAAACCACCACATTATTCATTGCTTCTCATTAAAACCAAAGAACTTGGATTTTAGCAGCACAATTCACAAACTCTGGATGTCCTTATGTCTTTTACAATAAATTAACCACTTTTTAATTGTAGAGAATGTTTTATCTCAGGAACCATTATGATCTATTTGTTCATATTAAGCTCTTACCAACAGCAATGAGACAAATATCCAGTGTTATGATCTCAGTAATGACCAATAAATTGAAACAAACATGTGATTTCTGATGAAGGGCTTATGCCTGAAACGTTGACTCTCCTGCTCCTCAGATGCTGCCTGACCTGCTGTGCTTTTCCAGCACCACTCTAATCTTGACATGTAATTTTTGGTTTAGTGGTGCTGGAAGAGCAGAGCAGTTCAGGCAGCATCCAAGGAGCAGTAAAATCAATGTTTCAGGCAAAAGCCCTTCATCAGGAATACAGGCAGAGTGCCTGAAGGGTGGAGAGATAAATGAGAGGAGGGTGGGGGTGGGGAGAAAGTAGCATAGAGTACAATAGGTGAATTGGGGTGGGGATGAAGGTGATAGGTCAGGGAGGAGGGTGGAGTGAATAGGTGGAAAAGAAGATAGGAAGGTAGGAAAAGTCATGGGGACAGTGCTGAGCTGGAAGTTTGGAACTGGGGTGAGGTAGGGGAAGGGGAAACGAGGAAACTGTTGAAGTCCACATTGATGCCCTGGGGTTGAAGTGTTCTGAGGAGGAAGATGAGGTGTTCTTCCTCCAGAGATGGGACACCCACACCAATCAACCACACCACCCCGTGGCCCAACATTTCAACTCCCCCTCCCACTCTGCCGAGGACATGGAGGTCCTGGGCCTCCTTCACCGCCACTCCCTCACCACCCGACGCCTGGAGGAAGAACACCTCATCTTCCGCCTCGGAACACTTCAACCCCAGGGCATCAATGTGGACTTCAACAGTTTCCTCGTTTCCCCTTCCCCTACCTCACTCCAGTTCCAAACTTCCAGCTCAGCACTGTCCCCATGACTTGTCCTACCTGCCTATCTTCTTTTCCACCTATCCACTCCACCACCCTCCCTGGCCTATCACCTTCATCCCCTCCCCCACTCACCTATTGTACTCTATGCTACTTTCTCCCCACCCCCACCCTCCTCTCATTTATCTCTCCACCCTTCAGCCTCTCTGCCTGTATTCCTGATGAAGGGCTTTTGCCCGGAGCATTGATTTTACTGCTCCTTGGATGCTGCCTGAACTGCTGTGCGTTTCCAGCACCATAGATCCAGAATCAGGTTTCCAGCATCTGCAGTCATTGTTTTTACCTATGTAATGTTTGGTGATTAACAGAAAGCATTTCATGACAGGATTTCAAATTTTAAGAGTTCTTTAAAAAAAAACTGTAACAAACACACTCAAATCAATATTGACCAAACATGATATAATAGATAACTGATCGATCAAACCACAAAAAAGAAATCTTGGCCATTTAACAATGAACACAATGGAATATACTTCACAACCCATCGATATGTTATGCCACATCCACAGCTGATATTTATTCTTGTACATTCAAATCCAGTTTCTTCCAACTTTTTAATATTCTCCTTTGTCCCTACCACACTGGAGAAAACCTTTCAGTGTCTATTTGAAAATTCCTTGTCTTATGTTATGGACTAGGCCAGACCCCCTCAAAACATTGCGAGAAGGCAGCCCAGACCCGAACTTTGCTAGTTGTTCCACAGTTGACACTCCAGGAATGATGCAGCTGGTTAAGCCACTTAGTTTTAAACAAAACAGAACTGGTTTACAGACTACTGAATGAAACACGGACGAAAAGGAATCCAATTTAGAATAAAATTAAGCTATCTGAAAACCCAATCGACTCTATTGCAACTTAATGATGCTGTTCGAAATGTCTGCAATATCCTCATAAACAGCCCCTTGGCAGAAAAAGAGAAGATCAAACACAGATTCTTACACGAGAGACGTCAGAGAAAGAGAGAGAGGATCAGGGTGGAGCTGTTTCTTTGACCAACAGCTTCAATAACTGATTGCTTGCTAAAACCAAACCAAACTCTGAAGTAGGGGAACTGGCCCCTTCTCTTTCATTGTACAAGTGTTTTAAAAGAAAGACTTAAAAGTTTTCTCAAGTAGATATTTCCAGACATATCAGAACCTCTGCCTGTATGACCCCTTTTGAAAAATTATCAAGGACAATATCATCTTGTTAAATGATCAGCATCATCACAATCAGTCCTCTGAACATCCTTGAACTGACTTCCAGCCATAAGGTTCACTCTGGCAAATCCTTGGTTCTTAAATTGCCAAACTTCCTAACCATTTGCTTTGATCTTTCAAAACAGAAAATTAATAGTCACAAGCATCTTGCTCTCACAGCTGTAACAGCTGTGCTGTAACACCTGTGTGTTACATCTCTCAGCAATGTACCTTGAAGGGATTTGTTCATTGAGTCATCACCATATCTTGCTTGGCGTGTGACCTAATTGCATGAAGCTCACAGGCTCAATCTGACAAGCTCTGTCCTCTTGTAGCATGGCACACAGACTGAAGTGTGCTACAATACATCTGAATTAATTCACTTGATCCCAGACGTGCAAGTACCTATGATCGTAGTGTACGCATGAGATACTTGATGCTACAGTAAAAATACATTGAATTCTTCAGGACTACGTAACCCACATCTCATGCTTATGTTACAGAAGCCAGCATCAGTATCACAACATGCGAGTTGCTGGTCATCATTATATCAGTCACCACCTCAGGTTACTGTCTTTCGGGTCCCTCAGTCTGAGAGTCTACATTCAAAGAGATCTGATGCTTTCCATTGGCCATTTGAAAACTCATTATTTTAAGAAATGAATTGATTTGTATGGGGCTTTGAGAACTTACTGAGTTCAAGTAGTTTACAAACATCCTAGAACAAGCAATTGACGACACTCACGTTGAATTTAATTGGCTGTAAAACACATTGGCATGTTCTGAGTTGTGCAATGTGCTATTAAAATCCAAGCTCTTTTGGATTGAGCTGAAAGCTACCACATGATTTTCTACAGCATCTGATTTGGGTCTTTTCCCCCCTTGGCAACCAAACTGCATGTGCCAGTCCACACAGCACTCAAAAAGCTTGATATCCTCAAGGACCAAGTGGTCCACTTGATTGGCATCAGATCAATGTTCACTGTCTCCTCCATGTACCATGTGCCAGGAGGCATATGAGCAATCTTCGACAGCACCTTTCAAACCCTGAAACTTTTACCCTCCTGAAGGGTAAAGGCAGTGGATACAACATGGCAACACCATCTACATTGCCACTTTGCCTTGGAATTATATTGCCCTTCCTTCACTGCTGCTTGGTCAAAATACCAGAGTTCTCTTCCTAACTGCAATAGATAGACTACTGCAGCTTACCACCACCATACCCTGGCTGAATAGGCCTGGGTAACCAGCCTAGCTGCAATGCAGTCATCTCGTGAAAAAAAATCCATTAAGTAACTCCCTCCTTTTCAGTACAGTCTTTTACCTTAAACAAAAGAAAGCATCTTAAAACATTGCCATGATCCAAAGACTCACATTCATCTGGTTCACATTCTCACTCGGTGACAAATGTAACCATGGACATTGATAGTAGCGCCTGCTCTTTGCTCAATTATGTCAAGGGAAATCTTACATTGCACTGTGAGAGTAGATAGGGCCTTGGTTGATGATCTCCTTTAATAAAAGACCCTCAGAAAGTGCAAACAAACGCTTTTGATCACTAAAGCTGGAAGGTGGGGAGGTGGAAAGTTTTGAATGGTCCAAGAGTTTGAAGCGAGTGTCACACTAAATGAAATATATTTCTGGTTCAGCATTAGACCATAGGACAGGAGTCATTGAGACTTAAGAAAATCACTTTAAAATGCTTATGTTTAGTAACTGCCTCAAAGTCAGAAGTGTTGGTAATGTAATGCCCAGAACTCGATCTCCCTTTGTTGATAACAGGGTACACTGTGACTGATTGACAGCTTTTAGTGAACTCCCAGCCCAAAATGTGATTGATCCTTTCGGATTTGATATTAAAGTGAGACCACAATTGTCAGAGTATTTAATCACGCCACAGAAACAATACACTTCCCCTAAATTCCTCACAACTACTTCAAACATTCTTAAGAAAAGGGCAGGACATAAATCTGTGTCATGGCCTCAGGGCCCAGCTTAATTCCAATTGAAGGACCTCAGCCAATCCGGTTTGGAAATAAGCCTTATTCATCTCAACCTACTTGGCTGCATAAAAGGTAGAATCTTCCTGGCAACTCATTCTGTGTTCCCGATGTGAGTCACCTTGTTGTCAGTCATGGTAGCTCTCTCCCCAGGTTTATGGATTCAAGTCCCACTCTGTAGAGTCAAACATGTACTGGATGACATTACAGTACAGTACTGAGGGAAAAATGCATTGTCAGAGCTGCTGTACTTTTGCCTCAGATTTTACACCAAGGCTCGGCCTGCCTTCTGAGATGTAAAAGATCACCTGGGGATTATTTGATAAAGAGTGGGAGTTATCCTGGTGTCCAGGCCAATGTCAATCACTGACTAAAATATACATTTTACATTGCTGCTTGTGGAGCCATGTGTATAAATTGGCTGCCATGTTTCTTACATTACAACAGCGATTGCACTTAAAGTGGCTGTGGAACACTCTGAGACTTTGGGGCGATAGGGGCATTGTGATAATGTCATTGGACAAGTAATCCCGAACTCTGGGCAATCTTCTGAAGACATGGGAAATGATGAAATTTGGATTTAATAAAAATCTGAGTTAAAAACTATGTTCGTGGTGACAATGTAACCACTGTTGATAATTGTAAAAACCCACCTTTAGGGAAGGAAATGTGCTGTCTTTACCTGTTCTGGCCTACATGTGACTCCAGATTGGTAGCAATGTGGTTGACTCTTAACTGCTCTCGAGACGATTAGTGATGGAAAATAAATGTTGGCTTCGGTAGTGATTCCCAAAACCCATGAATGAATGAAAAGAAACACAAGGTCACAAGGATGCTATATAAATGCTAACTCTTTTATTTTTGCACCCCTTATCACATTGGATATGAACAATCTCAGGATGGTGACAAACTCAATATGAAATCTCGGGCAGCAGGCAAAGGTACCAGGGAATGTTTGTCTTCACATCTCTGATTCCACTGAGAGTTCACTGGAAATTGGAAGATTCAGAATTGGTGGTGAGACATGTAAAGTTGCCCTGAGTGTGGCAAGTATTTCACAAAATTCAAATAATTTCTTATCATTTTGTCAAGAAGATAAGACTATAAGATATAGGAGGAGAATCAGGCCATTTGGCTCATCAAAACCTCTCTGTCATTCAATTGTGACTGATACGTCTCTCAACCCTGTTCTCCTGCTTCTGCCTGTACCCTTTACTAATCAGAAACCTATCTATTTCTGAGGTAAAGACATTCAATGACTTGGCCTCCACTGCCCTCCACAGACACCCCACCATCTGACTGAAGAAATTCTTCCTCACCTCAATTCTGAAGAGTTGTCCCTTCACTATGAGACTGTGCTCTGAGAACCTAATCTCTTCCACTCTTGGAAACACGTTCTCCATGTCCACTCTGTCCAGGTCTCTCAGTGTTCTGTAAGTTTCAATGAGGTCCCCCCATTCTTTTAAACTCCATTGAGTACAGACCCAAAGTCCTCAACTTCTCCTGATATGACAAGCTCTTTCATCCTGGGATCCCTGGTTGTGAAGGTCCTCTGGACCCCCTCCAAGGCCAGCGCATCCTTCCTTAGATAATGCTTCAGGATCTTATTTTGCAGCTGTTTACTGAGCTGCTGCATTGTTGAGGAGAAGCATTTTTATGGAGCTTTCACCTTCTGTTGGTCATTTATTTTTCTACCATCATTGATGATTCTAAACGGCAGCAAAGCAGAGCTTAGATCTGATGTAGAAATATCCCACGTTGTCACTTCACCAGGATTTTATGATTCATTCACAGGATCTTGACATTTATGGCCCAGCCAGCATTTATTGCCCGTTCCTAAATGCCATTAAGAGGGGCGTGGTGAACCATTGCCTTAAACCTCTACAGACCTTGGGTTGTGTGACATTTTCAGAGCTGCTAGGGGGTGGGGGGAGTTCTGAGATTTAGACCCAGCGACAGTGAAGGAACTGTGATATATTTCCAAATTAGGATAGTGTGGGCTTGACAGGGAAATCGCAGGTGATGGCATTCTGATGCATTTGCTAGTCTTGTCCTTCTAGATGGAAGGAGTGATAGATTGAGCAGGTATCGCTGGAGGAGCCTTGGTTTGTGTTTGCAATGCCTGGTTGACATTTTTAGGTATGCCTGGTGTTGCACATGGTGTGCCCTCCTACACTGTTCATTCAATCCCCAGCTTGAAGGTGATAGTGGCGTGGGAGTAGACAAGGCCATGAGATTACAGTTTGTAATAAAACCAAATTACTGTGGGAGTCTAAAATAAGAGTTCTAAAGAAGAGTTCCATTGGAGTTGAAATGTTAACATGTTTCTCTCTTTGTAAATGCTATCAGAGCTGCTGAGTTGCTGTAGCATTTCCTGTTTAAATTCCAGGCTACAGTTTGTGGTTGACTACAAGTTTGCTGATTCCACAACTTGCACAATAGTAATGTCACTCAGTTTGATAGCGGATATTATCATCAAAGTGAAGATGGGGTTGCTCTCCACAAGAACTGGTCATTCCTTCAATACTGTCACCTATAGCTGCACATGTGACAGTCAGATTGATGAGGATGAGGTCAGGTAGGTATCTTTCTCTTTCATGTTGGTTCCTTCATGACCTGCTGCAGACCCAGTTTAACAGCTATGTCTTTTAGGACTTAGCCAGTTCAGTCAGCAATGGAGGTACCAAGCCACTGTTGTGTTTAAACATTAAAGTCCCACACCTAGAGTCCACACTGTGTCCTTGCAGCCCTTGCAGGGCTCCTGCATTGTTGAGGATTGACATATTTGTGAGCCTTCTCCTTCTGTTAGTCATTTCTTTTTCAATCAGCTCCCATTTCAATTGATGTTCAACAGCTGAGGGGGTGTGAGAGGTAGTGATCAGCAGGAGGGTTTCTTGTTCAAGCTTGGCCTGATGATATGAGATTTCATGGCATCCAGAGTGAATGTTGAGAGCTTTCAGAGCAACTCCCCCTAGAGTGTATACACTGTGCCACCACCTGACATTGCAAAGTGTGATCCTGTGAGATGGCTATATCAAACTGTAGCTTAATTCATCTGTGGGACAGCTGTCCCAACATTGACAGAAGCCCCAAGACAATAGTGAGATGGATTTTTCTGGGTCAAGAAATCTGTGGTTCAAAATGACCCTTCTAGGTTGTACTGTCTGGTTTCATTCAGTTTTTACTTAGTTCGGTCTGATACAGCTTTATAGATTTATGGAGTCATAGAGATGTACAGCATGGAAACAGACCCTTCTGTCCAACCCATCCATGCCAACCAGAAATCCCAACCCAATCTAGTCCCACCTGCCAGCACATGCCCCATATCCCTCCAAACCCTTCCTATCCATATACCCATCCAAATGCCTCTTAAATGTTGCAACTGTACCAGCCTCCACCATTTCCTTTGGCAGCTCATTCCATACACGTGAAAAAGTTGCCCCTTAGGTCTCTTTTATACCCTTCCCCTGTCACCCTAAACCTATGCTCTCTAT
Source organism: Chiloscyllium plagiosum (assembly GCF_037043375.1). NCBI lineage: Eukaryota > Metazoa > Chordata > Chondrichthyes > Orectolobiformes > Hemiscylliidae > Chiloscyllium > Chiloscyllium plagiosum. The sequence continues at coordinate 13,402,671 of NW_028270174.1, read as the reverse complement.
GTTTTAGGATATTTAAGAGTTAACTATATCACAGAATTGTTACAATATGTATGGAGGCTATTTACCCATCATACCTGTACTGATTCTAGTAGCTAGTGCCAGCTTCCTGCATTTTCACTGTGAATTGCTCCCTGTATCACTGTGTGGAATCACATGTTGGACAAAAAGATAGCCAATTATCTTCCTTTCTGGTGAACCAGGAGAGTTTTTAACTACAGCCAACATGGGTTTCACGGTTGCAATTATGCTAGCTTTGAAGTCCAGAGTTTTGTTATTAACTAAATTCATATTTTAAATCAAAATTCAAACCTATGACCCTGGAACACTGGATTACTAGGCCAGCGACATCACCTTAAAGCTACGGTGTTCTTCAAAATTAAATAAAAGATCATCTTAAAAATACCCTCAACTCCAGCAAATTTTCTGAAGTCATAGAAATGTAGAAAATAGGAGGGGAGTGGCCATTTGGCCCTTCAAACCTGCTTCCCAATTCATCATGATCATGGCTGATCATCCAACTCCATAGCCTGTTCTTGCTTTGACTGAGAGCACCCATTAGTTTCAGGCGCCATCTCCTTTGTAACAGAGCGGACAAGTTAAAACCAAGACTGAAATAAAAGCACAAAATGTGAGAGAAACTCAATATATCTGGCAGCACCAGTGGAGAGAGAAACAGAGTTAACATAACATCACAAGTTGTAGGAGCAGACATAGCTCAATTCAGCCCATTGAGACTGTTGCGTCAATTGATGTGATCGTGGCCGATCTAATAATCTTCAACTTCACCTTTCCTGCCTTTCTCCATAACCCTTTGATTTCCTTACTGATTAGAAACCTCCCTGTCTCAGCTTTGAATATACTTAATGACCCAGCTTTGACAGCCCTCTGTGGTAAAGAATTGTTCCTCTTTGGAAGCCAAGTGATAAACATATGGATGACAATGGAATAGTGTAGGATAGATGGGCTTCAGATTAGTTCAAATCGCTGCAACATTGAGGGCCAAAGGGTCTGTACTGCGCTGTCATGTTCTATGTTCTCAGCTTGGATTAAAAAGTCTTGGATTTTTCAAAGTTCCTCAAAGGGTTTTGAATTCATCATCCTAAGGAATACGAACTAGCATAACAGCAACTTTCATGGATATAGTTTTTTTGTAAAGAACATACATTTTTCTTCTTTTGTATTTTTGACTGGGGACTCAAATGGGAAAAGGTCTGTTTTTAAAACTAAGGATTATTGAAGGATTATATCACTTTCGAAAAGCAGGTGACCTGACACACATTGGAAGTGTTATTTACACAGCTGCTGTTTCAAGCAGTCAGGAAAGTATAGTTATAGATAAGCTTGAGCCAGAGTTGTTTACCAATGGAGGTTTGGTCGGTAACAAGGAGCTGATTGGTTTGTGGGCTCGTGATCAGTTATCAGTGACAAAGGCATTCTGCCTGCCAACAACTATGTGATTGGCTGAACAATTTGTCATGTGAATGTTTGAAGGAGAAGCCTTTGGACCTCAAGAAGGGAAAGATCTGTTCTTGTTCTGCAGTGAAAAGCACCTCAACCTTGCAGATAGCCAGCCTATTTCTCCACATCAATTACTGTAAGTTGTGATTCCTAACTAAAAAGTCAGAAACGTTTATAAGTGTGAGCCAGTCACCCAGTTTCTCCTGCAATCGAGTGAAAATACCTGAAGAAGGAAGATTGACAAGCAGCAACCCCAGCAAACAGAGTCCACTGAACTGCCTTCCCACTCTTTCCCAGTCTTTCCCTCCCTCCATAACACCCATGCTTCTATGTTTGTCTATCTGTAAGTCTATATAGAGGGGTAGTTTATCAGTGGTTGAGAGTTTTAATGAAGTATAATTGTTTGTCTGTTGTTAGAATTGATTTAAATGCAATAAATAGTCACTCCTGTTAAGTACATGAACCAGTGCTCTCTGACCATTTGGGTTGAAAAGATGCATGAAATAGGGAAATCTGTCTACTTAAAACTCGAACTTCTGTAAAAACTCTGGGAATAGCAGGGTTTGATCTCCAATGCACTATACCATTGAGTCATAACACCTTAAAACAGTGAAACATCCCAAAGCATTTTTTAGATTTATTAGTTTTATTTATTACAATTATTTAGTATTATTAGTTAGTTAAACTCTGCTGATGTGGACATGTCCACTGCTGAGGATCATGGCCTGACTAAACAGTGAAGAAAAGTAAAGCTGAAGAATTAACTTTCTGGCCACTCATGCATAAAGCAAACAATTCTGCACGGAAGAGAGAAATACTAACTTGAGGCATGAATATACTCTGAAGCATTTCTAAGCTATCAGGGACAACATTAACTTCTCTTCCAAAGTTGCATACTTGGCAAAAAACATTGAAGATTTATGTCAACACTTACCTGCTGTTGAAAGAAAAGTGGAAATAATTAGACATACAAATGAAATCTGGAGAGCCAGATATACTCCCTATAATATTTAATGACCTAAAACTTAAATATAATCAAGCACTGGGCTCATTTTGGAAAGATTTTCCCTGATATTTTGGCCAATATTTATCCCTTGGCCAATAATTCCTAAAAGCACATTTATCTTCTCATTATCTCATCATTGCTTGTGGGAGATTTATTCATAAAGAGGAAAAGACATGTCTATTGCAAGCTCAGGACATGCCAAAGTGCTCTCCAGCCAGCTCAGTACATTATTTTGAAGTGTAATCACTGCTTTTTGGAAATGCAACTGTGAATTTGTGCACAGCAAACTCCTTCAACCATTTAATGAGAAAAATATTGAGTAGGATACTGAGGGAAGGAACTCATTTATACATTATTTGAATTGCGCCAAAGGACCCCGTCTGAATTCATTCACGAAATGTAGGCATTGCTGGCAGGGTCAACATTTATTGCCCATCTCTAATTTTATAGAATCCCGACATTGTGGAGGCAGGCCATTTGGCCCATTGGATCCACACCAATTCTCCAAAGAGCAGCCCACCCCTTTGCCCTGCATTTCCTATGACTAATCCACCCAGCCAATATTAGTCTGGACTGTGGGAGGAAACCAGAGTACCCAGAGGAAACCCACACACACTCACGGAGAAACTCCACACAGACACTCACCCCAGGTTGGAATTGAACCTGCGTCCCTGTCACTGTGAGGCAGCAGGGATAACCACCAAGCCACCGTGCCCTGAAGAAGATGACGGTGAACTGCTTTATTGAATCATTATTGCCCACAAGGCTGTAAGGACACCCACAGAGCTGCTGGGAAAGGGATTCCAGGTCTTTGATCCAGTAGAGGTGAAGGAACAGTGATCTAGTTCTAAATCAGGATGGCATGTGGCTGGGAGGGAACACTACAGACAGTGATGTCCCATGTAGCTGCTGTCCTGGTCCTTCTAGGTGGTGAAGGTTGAAAGTGGGAGCCAGGGAGAAGGAGACCAGGTTGTGAAAAACAGATTAGAAGTTGTGTCGTTTCTCACATAAAGATCAAGGCCCCAAGATTCGGATTTTATGGTTCCATTTCCCCATGCCTAGTTATTTTTCAGGCAGCTCTGATGGCCACCTAATACAGGTGTTGCACTTGCTGCCAAAACAAAAATATAGCTCACATTTTTCTTAAGATTGGAACCAGGAGGAACAGCAGTGTGGCTTTCAATTCATAAGAGCCATAGAACTACCTATAACAACATGCTTCCAGTTGTCCACTGCCTCATGGTCCTGTCTAGGGCTTAACCTGAAGGCCAAAAAGGCAGCAAGTCCATAGTGTATCTGCTTCAAGTATATGATGATTCTCTGGGGAGTCGCTGGACATCAGGTTTTGGCCTGGGTTTCTGACATGAAGGCCAAAGATTCACTTTCCAACCTCAGGCCTTCCAATCATGAGAGGAAATGGGCCATAACCAATTTGAGTTGAACAGAAGGGCAGGTGCCTGACAGCAGAAAGGAGGAAACGTGGGAACTGCAGAGAGGCAGAACCTGAGAATAGGGGTTGGCCTCACCTGCAGCTGTTACTCTTCCTGAGTCCGATAATAATATCCAAAACATGTATAATCTTCACCTGTCCCTTCTACATGTTTAAAATAGATAAGGAAGTTGTTTCTGGAGCTAATGTGCTTACTACGCTTTGAGAAGAATAGAAGACCAACTATTGGCCACACAGGGAAACACTTCATCAGTCTGCATTGAGTTTGCTCAAAAACATCTCCATAGAATCCACATCCTGTCTACATGTTTATATTAACTATCACCAGCGTTTAAAGACCAATCCCATTTGCACTTTCCTCTCATCTCACAATGGCCCTGTTAAAAACTGAAGTGATTTTTACTCTCACATATGTGAATGCTTACTTTTAAGTGACTATCAACACCCCATTAAAGGCTACAGCCATACAATTTTCATTAAACTTTCTTTTGGCTAGTTTAGGCTTAATAAAGTTTGGATAATTTCCATGATGGGTGTAGATTTCATTTCAATTGCAGTGAAACTATTGTATCAGTGTGGCAGTGATTGTGAAGGACAAAGCAGTATTAGTCTTGACATGTAATCATTTGAGTTTAGATTAGAGTGGTGCTGGAAAAGCACAGCAGGTCAGGCAGCATCCGAGGAGCAGGAAAATCGACGTTTTGGGCAAAAGCCTTTCATCAGACTCTGGTTTCCAGCATCTGCAGGCCTCACTTTTGCCTATGTAATGCTAATTGTACATCTGATACTTCTTATATTCTTAAGTGGAGGTACTGGTGGTGGACGGAGTCAGAAGTCACACAATACCAGGTTATAGTCCCACAGGTTTATTTGAAAACACAAGCTTTCGGAACACTACTCCTTCATCAGGTGAGTATCCTCCTCTGACTTCACCTGATGAAGGAGCAGTGCTCCAAATGCTTGTGATTTCAAATAAACCTGTGGGACTATAACCTGGCATTGTGTGACTTCTTACATTGTAATATGTGGGTCTTATCAATTATATTAAGAAATATTAAAATATTGCTGAAAATGATACATTTTCTTGGAATTTTTCACCTTGCACCCCATCAGGGCAATTTGTAATAATACTAATTCAAGGAGAAAAATCAACAATTCTCCTACATTGCATGAACAAGGAGTACTAATTGGTTGTTAAGTGGACTCAGTGTGCTAGAGATATTCATAGATTGACAGTTAACTGCCAGACTTTGTCTGAAATGTGTCTCTTTTCAGCAATATGTACAGTTCAGTGCGACTAAGCAACTATAAATACATAAAAAGGCAAGTTTTTTCAAAACTTTTACTTGAACTCATCAGGACATTTTGCAAGAAATGCCAATTGAAAGGGAACAATGTTGTCAAACAAAGTATGTTGATTGATTACCAAGAGGACCTTGGTAAAGGTCAGTGCCTTAAAGTTTCCTATCCTCTTGGAATGTCAAATAGCATGGAGTGTTTAGGAAAGAAGAAAAGCTAAGGATTAATATAATTGGACGATTGTATACACAATAACAGCATTCCACGTTGTTATCAGACTTTTGAATGGACATCTGTAATGCTAATTCTGGTCTCTCTTTCTCTGAACCTTCTCTGCAGGTGTATTCTGCACTTTGCTACCCTGGTGCACTTTGTAGGGTAGGATCTGCCTGTAGAACATGCAAAACAACACTTTTAACCATATCTCAGTACATGCGCCAGTAATAACTCAATCAGCCAAGCTTTATATGGCAACTGCTCTGCACAAGACAGCAAGAAATTATAGGGAGTTGAGAACACAACCCAGTCCATCAGGAAAGCAGTCTTCCTTCTACTGACTCTCTCCAAACTTGCTGCTGCCTTCGGAAAACCAAATCAACAGAATCAAAGACCCCTCCCACCCCGGTTATTCTCTGTTGCACCCTCTTCCATTGGGCAGAAGCTAAAAACGCTTGAAAACATGCACCAACAGATTCAAGAGCAGCTTCTTCCCTGCTGTTATTGGACTTCTGAATGGACCTCTCATATATTAGAGTTGATCTTTCTTTGCAACTTCTCTGTAGATGTAATACTGTACCCTGCATTCTGTTCTATTACCCTGATGTATGTGTGTAAGGTATGATTTTTCTGGGTAGCATGCAAAACAATACTTTTCACTGTGTCTTGGTACATGTGACAATAATAAATCAAATAAAAACCAAAAGGAGGTATAAATACAGTTTTAATATTTTATATATTATAAAGAACAGATGGTTGTGAATCTGCTACGATACTTTAATATAATCTTGGGACTCAGATGTCATTAATAAAATATTCAGTCTTTGTTCTTGTAATTTATGATCCCTTCCTGAGCTGTTCTATACATAGAGCTAAGCAATATACTTTAAACTTTTCTTCAGACTGTATTTAAAACTCAGAGCAGCTTGCTTCTTATCTCTTCAGTAATCGTAAGCCAATACATTTTAAAAATACCAAGTGTTTCCTATTCATTTTTATATCTCGGACTATAAGCTAAAAGGATAACTTCTATGCTCCGTAAATATAGAGAAACTGTTTTCTTTCCAACAACACAGAGACCCACATTGTATCCAGGCAACGGCCTTTTCCTCACTCATAAAGAAAACTTTTGCAGAACAGCAAAACATTCTCTGACAAACTGCAATACCACTAACACAGAGCAATCTTACAGGAGCTGAATAAAGTAACCTCAGGAATTGTCTAAAATAAAATCAGAAAATGTTGGAAATACTGAGCATCTGTGGAGAGAGGAAGAAACAAAATTAACATGAATCATTAACATGAGCTGCCTCCCTAAATTCTAGCTTCTCCATTAAATCTTCTTGAAGTGACAATCATTTGACCAAGCTATATTCCACACCTTTTAATGGGTTGGTTTGCTCAGTTGGTTGGATGTCTGGTTTTCAAGGTAGAGTAATACCAACAGCATAGGTTCAAATCCCACACTGGCTGAAGTTACTATGAAGGACTCTTCTTCTCAAATTCTCCCCTCAGCAGAGGCACAATGACCCTTAAGTTAAACCACAGCCAGTCATCTCTCTCTAACCAATGGTCTGGTCACTTTACCTTCCCACTAATATCTCCATTTTTGACTTAGCATGTTAAGTGTTATGTAGACTTTTTTTAGATTAGATTACTTACAGTGTGGAAACAGGCTCTTCGGCCCAACAAGTCCACACCGCCCCGCTGAAGCGCAACCCACCCATACCCCTACATTTACCCCTTACCTAACACTATGGGCAAATTAGCATGGCCAATTCACCTGACCTGCACATCTTTGGACTGTGGGAGGAAACCGGAGCACCCGGAGGAAACCCACGCAGACACGGGGAGAACGTGCAAACTCCACACAGTCAGTCGCCTGAGGCGGGAATTGAACCCGGGTCTCTGGCGCTGTGAGGCAGCAGTGCTAACCACTGTGCCACCGTGCCGCCCAAACTTGTACTGTATGAAAGAGTATTTACGTTATTGTTTGCAATCTAAAGTCTGGACTAATGATCCCAAGAATCCAAATTCAAACTTCACCATGTCATGAAATAATAATGTGAACAATGTTTTGAAAATAATAAAAAACAAAACTCTGTGAATGCTGGGAATCAGAAACAAAATCAGAAATTGTTGGAAAAACTCAACAGTTCAGGCAGCATCTGTGGAGAGAAGGGAGAGTTAATGTTTTGGGTCCAGTGACCCTTCTTCAGAACTGTCTATTTATCTATTTATTCCAGCTGGCACCAGTACGACCACCTACAACGTTGGTGGATTGTTGTAATGCCCCCTTAGATGGTCCTTACCCGGTCTCCGCAAGTTTATAGACATCCAATCCAAGTGAAGGACAGGATCTGAAACAATGTAGTCAGATCACTGAGAGCGCGAATGATGGACAATATTACAGAATTCACTCCTTAAGGAGGCAAATGAGAATCTCACACAGAGATTGGTGAGTCTTCCAGGAGCCATTGACCAAAAATTCTTAATTCAACTGGAGGATTAATATTTTGGAATTTAGTGTTCATTAATGTACCACAACTGACAGGTGATGAAGATAGATAGGCAGCATATTAAATATTCAACCATTCTATCATTATAAGATTTAGAATTCTGGGCTCTGGCAAGTGTGACGATAATTGTAACAATGTGAGTTTTACAGTCATAAGTGAATCGCAAAAGCTTTTATTGAAAATAATTATACAGAGCAGATGGAAAGGGAGGACATGGAGACCAAGAGAGCCAGGTTCCAATTCCACCAGTTAGTCTCACATCACTATAATGTATCTCTTTCATGCATTTCATTCATGAACAGAGTTAAGGGCTGAGAAGTGGCAGATGGAGTTTAATTCAGATAAATGCGAGGTGCTGCATTTTGGGAAAGCAAATCTTAGCAGGACTTATACATTTAATGGTAAGGTCCTAGGGACAAAGAGACCTTGGAGTGCAGGTTCACAGCTCCTTGAAAGTGGAGTCGCAGGTAGGTAGGATAGTGAAGAAGGCGTTTGGTATGCTTTCTTTTATTGGTCAGAGTATTGAGTACAGGAGTTGGGAGGTCATGTTGCAGCTGTACAGGACAATGGTTAGGCCACTGTTGGAATATTGCATGCAATTCTGGTCTCCTTCCTATCGGAAAGATGTTGTGAAACTTGAAAGGGTTCTGAAAAGATTTACAAGAATGTTGCCAGGGTTGGAGGATTTGAGCTACTGGGAGAGGCTGAACAGGCTGGGGCTGTTTTCCCTGGAGCGTCGGAGGGTGAGGGGTGACCTTATAGAGGTTTACAAAATTATGAGGGGCATGGATAGGATAAATAGACAAAGCCTTTTTCCCTGCGGTAGGGGAGTCCAGAACTAGAGGGCATAGGTTTAGGGTGAGAGGGGAAAGATATAAAAGAGACCTATGGGCAACATTTTCACATAGAGGGTGGTATGTATATGGAATGAGCTGCCAGAGGACGTGGTGGAGGCTGGTACAATTGCAACATTTAAAAGGCACTTGGATGGGTATATGAATAGGAAGGGTTTGGAGGGATATGGGCCGGGTGCTGGCAGGTGGGACTAGATTGGGTTGGGATATCTGGTCGGCATGGACGGGTTGGACCGAAGGGTCTGTTTCCATGCTGTACATCTCTATGACTCTAGAAAAACAATAGGTTAGGGTCACATTCTAAAGAAGTTAGATCTACAGAAATGAAGTGAGACGTAGCAGAAGAAGCTAATTGCAAGAAATTATGATGTGTTCAAAAGCAATCAATTCTGAAAGGCTACAAAGCCCTCATAATGCACTGTTGGAAAGGTAGAAGAGTCTGGTGAAAGCGTAGCACCATGGTGACACAGGGAATTACTTGCACTCACCATTTTAAGATTTAAAGTAATAATAATAGTTTTCAGTTAGGGCAAATGAATAGAGTAGTTGGCACTGATACGAAACTATTAAACAAGTTAAAATACTTTTTGGAAAATATTCAAGATAATCAGAAGTTAGTTGGTAAGTGAGCACATAGAATCGGTGTGAGATAACCAGTGTGACATAAAAGATGTATGACAGGGGAGCTAAGCTTATCTGCTTTTCAACTGTCAGCTGATCGGCTATTTCCTTTACATCAGAGATTAGGGTTAAACCTGGAAAGGCTCCTTGCAGGGCCTGAGCGAAATGGAGTGGGCGAAATTAATAAAGTACAAAATCCATCAGATTTAACTGAACAAAGTGATCATCGGCAGATCCCCAGGGCAAATATTTTCAATAGTTCTCTGAGTGCTGAGGAATGCCAGATGATCGGAGTGAAACATATGTGGCGCCTATATAAAAACAGATTAAAGTCATATCTTGGAAATTGTAAAACAGCGAATTTAACCCCTGTAGTGTAGAAATTAATAGAAAGCATCAGAAGGGATGTTACAATTGATCTTTTCGATTGGTCACGGACAATAGCACAGGGCAAGCTGAGGTATAAAAAGCCAGCAGGTCAGAAAAAAAGTCACATTTGATAAAAAAAAGTCCTACTGTTTTGCAGAATAAGGTACAGCAGTGAACCAAAAAGACTTCAAGACATTTGCTTGGATTGCCAGAACCCTTCTGATGAAGAGTCCCAAGACTCGTGAGGTGCAATGGGATGAAGGATGGATTGGCAAGAATGGTAACAATTTGGCTTAGGGACAAGGAGCAAGCATGTGCTTTTTTAAACTTTTGTGGTGGGTTCCAGTATGATGTACCTGAGTTTGACATTTGAATGCCTCCTGCTCAATTACATTTACTTGGTATGTAAATTAAAAACAAAGGTGATGCCAACATGTTAATTAGAGTGATACAGAAGGCAAGGGACAAAATAGCAAATGGATCAGGACAGACAACATATCTAAGACTGACCAATGCTGTCACATTCGAGGTGCGTGTGTCTGCATTTTCCCCACCCGTTTCAGGATCCTGTTATCAGGACCAAGTATGATGTAACTCCACAGTAGGTGGATTAGGGAGCTCTTTTTCCAGAAGTGGCCATTGTGTTGACTGTCTCCACATTTGCCTCCCCCTTATTAGGTTAAAAATCACACAACACCAGGTTATAGTCCTATGGGTTTATTTGGAAGCACTAGCTTTCGGAGTGCTGCTCATTCATTAGGTAGCAGTGGAGCAGGATCATAAGACACAGAATTTATTGCGAAAGATCACAGTGTCATGCAACCAAAATGATATATTGAACAAACCGATGTTGCTGTTAAGTTTTTCATCTTTTAGAATGGGGTTGCAAGTTTCGGTTCATTAATATGTAAATCTACAACTTCTTTTAAGTCACATTCTCGAGATAACTTAAGGTTTTATTTAAAATGGTCCACACACTTACACACTCTCTCTCTCTCTCTCTCCCTCCCCCACATGCACACAAACACACATATAAGCTTATGGGGTGAATTTGCATTTGCTGAATTGTATTTGCAGATACATTGTATTTTGCTCAAAAAGCACACAATCTGCAGGAATCAATATAGGCAGTCAATCCATACGACATTTTATGCTTTCTTACTTTGGAAATAGAACCAGTCTGACTCAAGATTGGGGTATAGGCAGACTTCAACCTCGCACCTTTAATAGATTGTCTGAGCTGAGATGACACTCTTTTAAAATAAAATCTTAAGTTATCTCGAGAATGTGACATAAAAGAATTCTGGGATTTACATATTAATGAACTGAAACCTGCAACCCATTCTAAAAGATGAAAGACTTAGCAGCAATATCGGTTTGTTCAATATATCATTTTGGTTGCATGACACTGTGACCCTTTGCTATAAATTCTGTGTCTTATGATCCTGTTCCACAGCTACCTGATGAAGGAGCAGCAATAGTACTTTCAAATAAACACTATAATCTGGTGTTGTTTGATTTTTAACTCTGTCCACCTCCATGTCATGGTTCCTTATTAAGGACAATCAATACATCCCCTATTTTTAGGTGTCAGCTACTGTTGTGGGAAAGACATGTAGGGGAAAAAACATTGGAAAATGAGTGTCTGAGATCCTCAGACGGTCCAAACTTTGATCAAGTTTTGTATTATTTAATATTATTTCTTGCATGATCTGATCCCTGTCTCAGCCAGAAACATATTCAACTTTCTCGTGTACATAGTTAGTGAATTAACACTGGTTATCACCAATCTGACAAGTAAAGTGCACTATTCCAACTCCGTTGCATTCCAGTCAACATTGAACAATATCACTTCATTCAAATGCAAGAGTGAAAATAACCAGCTGTAGGAATGTGAGCAGACTTCAGTCCCTGAGCAATGTGGGTTATGGAGAGACATTTGGAAGAATCATGTCAGAATTTGAAGGAGGACTTTCTTGATGTCAGGAGAAACAAGTCATATTTGACAATTGAAATCTGGACATTGAGATAAGATTCTCATCAATGAGTAGTGAAGTGCCCATTAACAGGAATCATCACTCATTATTATCCTCATCACTACCTGGCCTTGCCTCATTATGATGCAAGTTCCCATACTACCACCCAATGATGGTGCCAAGAATTGCCGATGTGGAAGTCAGAGTGGGTATCTTGTAACTCCAATTCTTCACGTGCTCCTCTGGAATGCTATCTTGGACTGGATCCAACATTTCAGGGCACACTCCATGGGCAGTAACACCGTACATCCATAGACACTGACATCTGACCCACTCCAGACTTACCGCACCATCATGGCATATCTCCCATTCACTCTCATTACATTAATGCTGTAATAACTCAGGAAGCTCAACTGGACAAAGTGGAGCCAATACTTCTGGTGAAGACTGGCTAGTCCCAGCCTGGGACAGACAGTTCTTCAGACCCATCCCTAGGTCTGCTTTATAAAGGGTTCAGGTGAGGAGTTCCAGTGAGGCAGGCTATTGTCCGTTACCAAGGGAACTCATAGTCAGCAAGTTTCGCAAATAGATAAGTTAGAGATTTCCAATGAGCCTTATAGGCCCTATCAGAAGTACACTTTAATGCTGCACTTTGGGACACCCCAGCACCTCTCATTACAATGCTGCTGCAAGCACAGTTTACACGCAGGGTTATGTGGCCATCTCATGGAATGGATCAGGCTGCATCTCAGGGCTTCTGCCTTGATCTCTTAGCACCTACCTGGATACTCACAGAATCTCTGTGTTGCCTTCCCTTTTTGCACTTTATCGCCCCATCTTCCCCAGCCTGAGCCTACATGCTCATTGTTCTTCTGTCTTGATTCACTGTTCAGTGCAGACACAAAGCCCATCCCTGGTCAGCCACATTGTTGTGGGTTTGGAGTCACATGTAGGCCAGACCAGGTAAAGAGGGCACGTTTCCTTCCTTCATGGACATTAATCAACCAGGTTGGTTTTTCCTGACAATTGGCCGATGCTCATCATTAGACTCCTAATTCCAGATTTTTATTGATTTCAAATTTCACCATTTGCCACAGTCCAGGTTTCCAGAACATTACCTGGGTCATTGGACTAACAATCCTGTGATAATGTCACTCAGCCATTGATTTCCTTTAGATTAGATTAGATCCCCTACAGTGTGGAAACAGGCCCAACCAGTCCACACTGACTCTCTGATGAGTAATTCACCCAGACCCATTCAGCTGTCACTAATGCACCTGACACTATGGGCAATTTAGCATGGCCAATCCATCTGACCTGCACGTCTTTGTGAGATTGTGGGAGGAAACCAGAACACTTGAAGGAAACCCACACAGACACTGGGAGAATGTGCAAACATCCAGACACACAGTCACCCAAGGCTGGGATCGAACCCGGGTCCCTGGCGCTGTGAGGCAGCAGTGCTAACTACTGAGCCACCGTGCCATTCCATATAATCAAGATCTTCAACAGCTGAACAAAGAAGGCAAACCAGGGATGGTGAATCACCTTGCCACTCTATATTTTCTTATACACATGGATAATAATCAAATGTTTCCTACGCCACTCTCTGTGAAGAAACTGTGAAGGTGTTGTCAGACTTGTGGTGATTGATAACCGTGTTAGTTTTAGCTTTTTTTACAAACTGAGGTGATCTCATCTGCAATGCTTGTAGTGTTAAAGGCACAGGAGGTGTTCTGCATAACAATTTTCTATTGATGCTTTACAATTACTTGGAGGTAATTGACAGGGAGACCCTTTGATTTGTGCTGGTGTGCAGAGTTAATGTGAGAGCAAACAATGAGGAGAGCTGTGAAAAAGTGACAAAAGGCCCAGTTTCACATGGATTCGCCTGATACAAAAGCAGCACAATTTGCCAAAGTATCCTAAGGCAGGAATATCGCATTTTATGTCTTATTAAGTTTTGTCAAAAAACACAAAGTTAAGTGTAGCTTTTGTGTCATGTTTGAATGCTTAGCTCACCTAATTGCAAATATGAAACAGAGGACAAAAGCGCTTTGAGAAGGCCTTATATTTATGATATAAATCATTGCCAAAGCAGCAATGAGGCTTTCCAACAGAAAGAGCTCACAGAAATGCCCTCTGGTTTTCTGAAGTCCTGCTTCTAATGGCTAAAATCAATGATGCCTGCATTGATAACGTGACACAGCTTAAATGGGAAGCATCACAGCAGAAAGCATCTATGAGGTTTTGGCTGGGATGCAAAAAAAGAGGGGGAATAAATCGAATAAAGAAACATATTTTCCTTGTTACTGCACTTCATCCATCAACAGAACCGCTGAGAAATATGAAAGGTGGAAGGAGAGGGACCCCAGTTGTGGTGGAAGATCAAATTCAGGTCAAACTTGGGTGGCATTGACTGGCATTCATATGCTGGTTCATAAAGGATAAATTCGGAATTATCAGCGTTTTCAGCACTTATAGTCCCAATGTTTCAGGTCCAGGGAAGAAAGGCAGAGGCAGCGATGCATTGTTTCTCTTGCTATACCTGACAATGAAAATGATAAGGTGCTGGGAGCATAACATGGAGTTAAAGCATTCATCAAACCAGAAAGCTGAGGCTGTATGAAATGCAGGAATTCTAATCTCATAGTTTATCAGTCATATGGTGATACATACATCATATAGAGTGATGAAGTGGATATCTGCTCCCATTATTGGGCGATGGGGACCACTGGAACAGATGAGAAGTTAATCACAGTAGATAGCTCGGCTCAATGCAAGAATCTCTGATGTAATAAACAGTCACAGACCTTAAAATCCTGCTGGCATTCCCACTCGTGTGTCCACCAGATGCTGCAATACTCCAGCAAATCACAGTGAAAACTGGAGGACCTGCAGCTCACCTTCAGACTAGGCACTTTACAAGCTTTTGGGCAGCAATGTATTGTTTCTCCTGCTATGCCTGACAATGAGAATGATAAGGGGATGCGCTACCCTGAGTTGCATTATTATGAGAACATTTAAGAGTGATGCAAGTGCTGATACATCCCAGATACACAGGATGCTTGAGACTACTTGGTGGCTGTTAATTAAATAGCCATGCCACTAATGACCTTGCTAATTTATAAATACTTCCTAATCAAGCAGTTCAGAGATTATTGTTTTATATCTAAGAGGGCGGCACGGTGGCACAGTGGTTAGCACTGCTGCCTCACAGCGCCAGAGACCCAGGTTCAGTTCCCGCCTCAGGCGACTGACTGTGTGGAGTTTGCACATTCTCCCCGTGTCTGCGTGGGTTTTCTCCGGGTGCTCCGGTTTCCTCCCACAGTCCAAAGATGTGCAGGTCAGGTGAATTGGCCATGCTAAATTGTCCGTAGTGTTAGGTAAGGGGTAAATGTAGGGGTATGGGTGGGTTGTGCTTCGGCGGGTCGGTGTGGACTTGTTGGGCCGAAGGGCCTGTTTCCATACTGTAATCTAATCTAATCTAATCTAATCTAATCTGTACCTAGCTACTTGTACCTAAGTTGGCATCATTAGAGGCAGCCATTGTAAAAGCATTTCACTTATTCCTGTACTGGAGCACACGTGACAATAAAGGATATTCTATATTCTAAACAAAAAGGTGGAACTTGAGTCTCCTAGTTTAGAGGTAGGGTCACTACCACTGCACCACTAGAGCCCTAACCTGCAGTTTATATAATGTTGTCAGTGTGCACATCCCTGTGTTGGTTGAAGAAGCACTGAGCTGATGTTGAATGACTTTTTAATATTTGTACGCAATACGTGATTCTGCATCCATTGAACTTTTCCAGTGAAAAATATTTATGCAAGTATTCCATGCATAGCTTAATCTTATGGCAAAATCAATCAATGATATGATGTTGGCCCATTCATACCTGCGTTTGATTTATTTTTTCTGAATACTGCCAGAGAAAATTTATTTGTTTAGTAAGGTACAGAGGACTAGTTTAATGGGTTTGATCTGTCCAAATATTTTTGACAAGTTAATATAAAGTAGTGCAAACAAGTCACACATGAACAAACCTGCGACTGAGGAAGTAAACCCTCATTGTCAGTTGAAATAATAAAGTTTGGAGGAGGGCAAAGCAGAGATGAGGATTTCAACCTCAACGCGTTGTTGGTTGCACTCATTGTTTCTGTACCTTCAGACTCATGTGGATTTAATGTTGCAGTGTTATTGTTACAAGTGTCTAGTCAGATTTTAGTAAACGACCATGAGGAAAGGGGACAATTATTGAAGGGGATAACTGAACAAATTGCTGACAAATAAAAAGATGAAGCAGAGTGGAAGGATAACAAGACAAAGGAGAAAGTCAAATACAATATCAATGCTGAGAGCATAGTAAACAAGCCAGTGGAATTGGAAACATATGTGTTGAATGAAAAATGCCATGAAACTGGAATAACACAGACCTGGTGACGTCAGGAGATTGACTTGGGCATTAAAATATTAGAACACAGAGAGGCTGCATAAAGCAAAGCAGCTGGACAAAAGGCAATATGGTTCGAAATCAGAGAATCCCAGAATTGTTCTGGTGCAGAAGGAGACCATCAGCCTATTGTGCTGGTAGGCAGCTCTCCAAACGAAGACACTGTTGCACTCAAAACAATAACACCACCCACCTTCTCCAGAGCAGTTAGGAATTGGCAATACTGGTTGGCCTATCCAGCTATGCCCACATCCCACGTACACACACAAAAACAAACTTGCATTTATGTTGCAGCTTCAGAAAAGCATTGAGCAGAGTCATGTTTAGATAAGATCAGAGAAATAAGGAGGGAGCTTTAAGGAGACTTTTTAAGAAAGAGGGGAAAATAGAGAGGTAGAAGGCTTTAGGAAAGTGATTCAAGGTAACTACACGACCAATGTAGCTGACAGTATGGCTGCTAGGGATGGGGTAAAATGTGCAGGAGCTGCTCATGGGGTTCAAACCAGAGGACTGAAGCTGTAGCTCAGTGTAGACAGGGGCCTGATAAGTGAGGGGGACCTGATCCAGACAGGGATATAGGTAGCAAATGTATGGATGAGCAGATTTTATAGGCCATGGACTATAGGCTGTCCAGAAGACCATTGGAATGGTAATATTGGGATGTTGCGAAGGCATGGATAAATGCTGTAGACAGAACTGATACTAGTACCTCACAGAAGGGAAGAAAGTTGTCCGTTATTATGAAATGTTTTTTATACAGTGGGAGGATGGATGACGATCTGTCGTTAAGTTTTCAGAAGCCTATGAAAAATCCAAAATGTTGGTTGTGTACAAAGAGCAAGAAGGATGCTTCTTGCATTAGGTAACTGCAATATTGTGAGGTCATCTCGCAGTCCTAAAGGTATCAAGCTTTTCTGAGAGCTGGACGATAATACATTGTCAGGAATGCAACAGGTTTTTTTTTGCACAGTAAGATCCACAAATAGCAATGACCATGAAACCTTTTATCAGGGAAACTCCTGTGTAGACTGTGGCTGAAAACAGCAGATCACTCATCCTTAATAGCTCTGAAGGCATTGTGGGCATGGACCATTACAGCTATCACTGTCCACGCTGCCTTCATAAGTCAGAATGCTGATTGCACAGGGAGGGAACGCACTCCCTCCCTGATACGGAGTTGGAAATTGGACGAATGTTTGGAGAAAGAAATAGGCATAGGACAGGTTGGGGAAAGTAGTGGTAGGATTTCTCATCAAAAGAACTGGTGTAGACTCGATGGACTGGCTGGCCTCTTGCCTCGCTGCACAATTCTCTGGAACCCAAAGAACATTGGAAAGGTGCAGTTGATGGTTAAAAAGGGTTGGGGTTGGGGGGGTGGGGAGAGAAGGGGCCCAGAAACAGGACATCATTTCACCCTGCACAGTAGTGACTGATCTTCAGAACTGCTTCATTGGCTGTGATGTGTTATTGAAAAATGAGTTCTAAAGGTAATTTTACTCTTATGACGATCTGACCATGTTTGATTTTCTTTTCTGACTCTGGCCCTCAAATTACCAAACGTTTTTCATTCAATGTCTCAATTTGTGGCAATAGGTTGATAATCTATAACAAATGAGCAATCACATGTCCCAGGATACATCTCCACGACTTTAGTTCTGCTTGCAAAGGTCAGTAGCTAACTACGATTTTAATTGTTGTTAACAATGCATTTGTCTAATACCATTCATGATCACAGGAAGTTTCCTGGGCTTTTCACTGCCATCAGAGCACTGTTGAAGTGTAGTTACTGTTTCAATGCAGAGAATATCGGAACCAATTCGCACACAGCAAGCCCCATTATAGCAAGACAGTGATGACCACCAGCAAATATTGGACAGTAACCAAATCATTGTGCACAAGGAAGAAATAAAGAGCTCAGTGACCATAATAACTTTGCCACAGTAAGATTTCAGAAAGTGTGAAGATTTTAAGCAATGTGGGTAAAAGTTGAACTCAAATGCATTCCCAGACAAATTCCCGAAGAAGGGTTATATCCGGAATGTTGATTTCTCCACCTCCTGGTGCTGCCTGCCTTGCTGTGTTCTTCCAGCCTCCCGCCTGTCTACTTTAGATTCCAGTATCTGCAGTTTTTATCCATCCAGTTTAAAGCACTTCCAGGGCTTCTGAGGAAGGATCACCGGACCCGTAACCTTAACTCCGATTTCTGTTCATAGATGCTGCCAGACCTGCTGAGCTTTTCCAGCCACTTCTGTTTTTGTTGCTGATTTACAGCATCCGCAGTTGAGAGACACAGAGTCACAGAGACGTACAGCATGGAAACAGACCCTTCGGTCCAACCCGTCCATGCCGACCAGATATCCCAACCCAAACTAGTCCCACCTGTCAGCACCCGGCCCATATCCCTCCATATCCTTCCTGTTCATATACCCATCCAAATGCCTTTTAAATGTTGCAATTGTACCAACCTCCACCACATCCTCTGGCAGCTCATTCCATACACGTACTACCCTCTGCGTGAAAAAGTTGCCCCTTAGGTCTCTTTTAGATCTTTCCCCTCTCACCCTAAACCTATGCCCTCTAGTTCTGGACTCCCTGACCCCAGGGAAAATTTATCCTATCCATGCCCCTCATAATTTTGTAAACCTCTATAAGGTCACCCCTCAGCCTCCGACGCTCCAGGGAAAACAGCCCCAGCCTGTTCAGCCTCTCCCTGTAGCTCAAATCCTCCAACCCTGGCAACATCCTTGTAAATCTGTTCTGAACCCTTTCAAGTTTCACAACATCTTTCTGATAGGAAGGAGGCCAGAATTGCATGCAATATTCCAACAGTGGCCTAATCAATGTCCTGTACAGCCACAACATGACCTCCCAACTCCTGTACTCAATACTCTGACCAATAAACGAAAAGCATACCAAACGCCTTCTTCACTATCCCATCTACTTGCGACTCCACTTTCAAGGAGCTATGAACCTGCACTCCAAGGTCTCTTTGTTCAGCAACACTCCCTACGACCTTACCATTAAGTGTATAAGTCCTGCTAAGATTTGCTTTCCCAAAATGCAGCACCTCGCATTTATCTGAATTAAACTTCTCAGCCCATTGGCCCATCTGGTCCAGATCCTGTTGTAACCTGAGGTAACCCTCTTCGCTGTCCACTACACCTCCAATTTTAGTGTCATCTGCAAACTTATTAACTGTACCTCTTATGCTTGCATCCAAATCATTTATGTAAATGACAAAAAGTAGAGAACCCAGCACTGATCCTTGTGGAACTCCACTGGTCACAGGCCTCCAGTCTGAAAAACAACCTTCCACCACCACCCTCTGTCTTCTACCTTTGAGCCAGTTCTGTATCCAAATGGCTAGTTCTCCTTGTAATGCATGAGATCTAAACTTGCTAATCAGTCTCCCACGGGGAACCTTGTCAAACACCTTACTGAAGTCCATATAGATCACATCTACTGCTCTGCCCTCATCAATCATCTTTGTTACTTCTTCAAAAAACTCAATCAAGTTTGTGAGACATGATTTCCTACGCACAAGGCCACGTTGACTATCCCTAATCAGTCCTTGCCTTTCCAAATACATGTACATCCTGTCCCTCAGGATTTCCTCCAAAAACTTGCCCACCATTGAGGTCAGGCTCACTGGTCTATAGTTCCCTGGCTTGTCTTTACCGCCCTTCTTAAACAGTGGCACCACGTTTGCCACCCTCCAGTCTTCCGGCACCTCATCTGTGACTATCGATGATACAAATATCTCAGCAAGAGGCCCAGCAATCACTTCTCTAGCTTCCCACAGAGTTCTCAGGTACACCTGATCAGGTCCTGGGGAATTATCCGCCTTTAACCGTTTCAAGACATCCAGCACTTCCTCCTCTGTAATCTGGACATTTTGCAAGATGTCACCATCTATTTCCCTCTAGTCTATATCTTCTATGTCCTTTTCCACAATAAATACTGATGCAAAATATTCATTTAGTATCTCCCCCATTTTCTGTGGCGACCATTCCCTCCGTGACTACCTGGTCAGGTCCACGCCCCCCTACGACCCTCCCTCCCATCCTGGCACTTTCCCCTGCCACCGCAGGAACTGTAAAACCTGTGCCCACACCTCCTCCCTCACCTCCATCCAAGGCCCTAAAGGAGCCTTCCACATCCATCAAAGTTTTACCTGCACATCCACTAATATCATCTATTGTATCCGTTGCTCCCGATGCGGTCTCCTCTACATTGGGGAGACTGGGCGCCTCCTAGCAGAACGCTTTAGGGAACATCTCAGAGACACCCGCATCAATCAACCAAATCACCCAGTGGCTCAACATTTCAACTCCCCCTCCCACTCTGCCGAGGATATGGAGGTGCTGGGCCTCCTCCACCGCCGCTCCCTCACCACCAGACGCCTGGAGGAAGAACGCCTCATCTTCCGCCTTGGAACACTTCAACCCCAGGGCATCAATGTGGATTTCAACAGTTTCCTCATTTCCCCTTCCCCCACCTCATCCTAGTTTCTAACCTCCAGCAACTCGACTTGTCCGGACTTGTCCGACCTGCCCAGCTCCTTTTCCACCTATCCACTCCACCCTCTCTTCCCTGACATATCACCTTCATCTCCTTCCCCACTGACCTATTGTACTCTATGCTACTCTCTCCCCACCCCCACCCTCCTCTAGCTTATCTCTCATGCTTCAGGCTCTCTGCCTTTATTCCTGATGAAGGGCTTTTGCCCGAAACGTCGATTTTGCCTGTCCTCGGATGCTGCCTGAATTGCTGTGCTCTTCCAGCACCACTAATCCAGAAAATGATCTTTGAGGGGCCCTATTCTCTCTCTAGATACCCTTTTGTCCTTAATATATTTGTAAAACTCCTTTGGATTCTCCTTAATTCTATTTGCCAAAGCTATCTCATGTCCCCGTTTTGCCCTCCTGATTTCTCTCTTAAGTATACTCCTATTGCCTTGATACTCTTCTAAGGATTCACTCGATCTATCCTGTCTATACCTGACATATGCTTCCTTCTTTTTCTTAACCAAACCCTCAATTTCTTTAGTCATCCAGCATTCCCTATACCTACCAGCCTTCCCTTTCACCCTGACAGGAATATACTTTCTCTGGGTTCTTGTTATCTCATTTCTGGAGGCTTCCCATTTTCCAGCTGTCTCTTTACCTGCGAACATCTGCCTCCAATCAGCTTTTGAAAGCTCTTGCCTAATACCGTCAAAATTGGCCTTTCTCCAATTTAGAACTTCAACTTTTAGATCTGGTCTATCCTATTCCATCACTATTTTAAAACAAATAGAATTATGGTCGCTGGCCCCAAAGTGCTCACCCACTGACACCTCAGTCACCTGCCCTGCCTTATTTCCCAAGAGTAGGTCAAGTTTTGCACCTTCTCTAGTAGGTACATCCACATACTGAATCAAAAAATTGTCTTGTGCACACTTAACAAATTCCTCTCCATCTAAACCTTTAACACTATGGCAGTCCCAGTCGATGTTTGGAAAGTTAAAATCCCCTACCATAACCACCCTACTATTCTTTCAGATAGCTGAGATCTCCTTACAAGATAGTTTCTCAATTTCCCTCTGACTATTGGGGGGTCTATAATACAATCCCAATAAGGTGATCATCCCTTTCTTATTTCTCAGTTCCACCCAAATAACTTCCCTGGATGTATTTTTGGGAATATCCTCCCTCATCACAGCTGTAATGCTATCCCTTATCAAAAATGCCACTCCTTCTCCTCTCTTGCCTCCCTTTCTATCCTTCCTGTAGCATTTGTATCCTGGAACATTCAGCTGCCAGTCCTGCCCATCCCTTTGTTTTTTTTTAACTTTAATTTTAATTTTAATTTAATTTAATTTAATTTAAATTCAAACAGTTATTTGCTACGGAAGCCAATACGGTTAAGCGGAAGTTTTAAAATGTTATTTGTTCTTGAGATGTGGGAAATATTGGGACAGCAAAGTTTATTTGCCAATCCCGAGTGTGACTGGTGACATTAAGAATCAAATGCAGAATGGAGTCATATGTAAATCAGGCATTAATCATCTGTTGGTTATTTCCAACATTAAGGACAATATTCTGGTATCAGGATCTAAAGGTTGTACGTTCAAGCTCAACTCCAAAGAGTATGTGGGTGCTGGTGTATTACTATTCACTCAGTCAGTTTGTCATGGTAATATCACTATCCTGATTTTAAAGTATATCGTCAGCCTTTCGCTGTCACTGGATCAAACTCATGAAAGTTGACACGGTGGTTCAGTGGTTAGCACTGCAGCCTCACAGCACCAGGGATCTGGGTTCGATTCTAGCCTCGGGTGACTGTCTGTGTGGAGTTTGCACATTCTCCCCGTGTCTGCATGAGTTTCCTCCGGGTGCTCCGGTTTCCTCCCGCAGTCCAAAGGGTCAGGTGGATTGGCCGTACTAAATTGCCCATAGTGTTAGGTGCATTAGTTAGAGAGAAATGGGTCTGGGTGGGTTACCCTTCGGAGGGTTGGTGTGGACTTGTTGGGCTGAAGGGCCTGTTTCCACACTGTAGGGAATCTAATCTAAAAAAGTCTCTTTGCTAAAAGCATTGTGGTCATAATTACAGCAAATAGGCTATATCGGTTCAAGAAGGCAGCTCACTACGATCTTCTCAAAACCAACTTAGGGAATGCTAATAAATACTGGCTCAGCCTTAGTAGCCTGAATACATTTTTAAAAATCCCCTTTTCATACACATTGCAGTCTGGAGCTGTGGTTCATGATGGTAAAGACTCCAAAATTGTTTTCGTCTCATCATGTCTGGGAATTGCTTCTCTTCTCATGTGTCATTGCTTGATGCTGGAAGGATTTACAATTTGATAAAAGCTAAATGCCACCAAAGCTCAAATTACAATTTGATAATCAATGTTTTTAGCCACAATATGAATGGACCTCCCTGTGGCAGGACTGGAACCCAGAGCTTTTAGGTCAAAGGCAGGAAAGTTGTCCACAGCAAAGATTGTCCAGTCCAACAGTGCAGCTCATCCAAAATACCTCATTGGCCACAAAGTGCTTTGAAATGGCCCAAGTGAAGAAAAAGCCCTCTAAGGACATGTGGTGTTCTACTCTGCCTGTTCTCTGGCCCAATTTCATTGTCCTGAAGAATTGAGGAGTGGGATAGATAGAATTGTTTCACCCCACCCGATTTAACTTGAGTCATTCATGAGGACGAGGTGCAATGGTGAGGTGACACATTTAGTAACCCCCCCACCTCATTTTCCCGTCCACACGGGAAATGGAGTGGGAGGAAAGGGGTCCATCCGTATACAGATGGGGTTTCACTCCAGCAGCTTACACATCTCATGAAAGAATCTCTGGCACCACCTTGCCAAAGTTTCATGGTTTCTTTCCTGTGTGTGAGGGGATTGGGACTGGAGAATGTCTGTTGCTATTTTTGTTCAATAACACACATCATTAACTCTCCATCCTCTACTTGCATAAAACAGATGTGAACAGAGTGTTCATTGACTGTCCTTCTCTTATTCCAGCTTCCGAGCATTATCCTTTTAGCAAACCAATACTTTCCCTCTTCTTTTGTTTACAGTGGTTATATTTGAAAAACTCATTATTGCTGATTGACATGTTCTCAGCAGTCTTAACTTTCAGGGTTGCACTTGGCTTTGATTCCTTTGTTCACTTGTTATTGCTTACCTACATAATGGAATGCACGTCAGTGACATTCTTGGATTACTAATGCATTTTGAGAAACTTCAGATTGTCCTTCATAATATTCTCTCATCGCCTTCTCAAGGGCAACTAGAGGTGGGAAATAAATACAGGCCCAGCCATATCCTATGAATTAATAAAAAAAAAGCATCATGTCGAGGATGGATCACTGGAAGTTAGATATCGATTGTTAGTTCTAACCTGAGTCTGCAGATGGCTGATGAGTTGCATCTTAGCCTCCCAGGCTCTCCCACAGTGAGGACATGGTTTGATTGTGCCTCGAATAATTGCCCACCTGTTCCATATTCTCTTTTTCTTGTTGATTGGAAGGTCTTAACGCCACTGTTGAGGGCGGATCCTACTTTTCACAAAGACGGAACTTTGATTTATTCAGCCCCATTCACAATGTCAGGATGTTCCGAGGGATTGCACGCCCAACAATGGTCTTCTTTTACCACTTACTTTTATTTTGTAGAAAAATGCGTTAGCCAACTAGTGCAAGGCTTGACAAGTGGAAATGAGTAATGACCAGTCCTTTATTTTTTTCTTAGTGTTGGTGGTTGAATGATAATTATCAACAATGGAGATCTCCAAGGCTGTCTTTGTGCTTGTCTTGAAGTCGGTCTCTGATATCATCTGTAAAGGTGCCTTGGTTTCAAATGTCATCATAAATATAGCACCTTGGTCAGTGCTCCATTCTATCAGCTTGCACTCCATACTGGAACACTTCATATGGGTTAAAGGATGCACTTGATGACAGTAAAGGCATTTTTACATCAGCCCAATTGATCCATAATCATCGAATCCCTCCTTTGTAGAAGCAGGCTATTCAGCCCATCAAGTCCACACTGATCCTGTGAAGAGCACCCCACCCAGACCCACACCCACACCCCTACCCTATAACATTGCATTTCCCATAACTAACCCACCTAGCCTGCATATCCTTGGACACTATGGGGCAATTTAGCACAGCCAATCCACCTAACCTGTGCGTCTTTGGATTGTGGGAGGAAACTGGAGCACCCAGAGAAAACCCACGCAGACACGAGGAGAATGTGCAAACTCCACACAGACAGTCACCAAGGCTGGAATTGAACCTGGGTCCCTGGCGCTATGAGGCAGCAGTACTAACCACTGAGCCACCGTGTTGCCTCTAATATGTTCTGTACCTGGCCTTGTCGGAGTTTGACTGGGAAAGGACTTGCATGGCAATACACTGGCAGGTTTGCAGGGTTTGAACCAATTTGGGAAGTTCAGTTGTGCCTGATTTGGAGCATTTCAGTAACAAGTATCAGGGGGAAAAAACACATTTCTCTGGAAATTCTGCCAATTAGAGTCATAGAGTCATACAGTATACAGCATAGAAGCAGATCCTTCATTCCATCTCACCCATGCCAACCAAATGTCCTAACCTAATCTGGTCCCATTTGCTAGCACTTGGCACATATCCTTCTAAACCCTTCCTATTCATATACCCATCCAGATGCTTTTTAAATGCTGTAAGTGTACCAGCCTCCACCACTTCCTCTGGCAGCTCATTTCATACACGCACCACCCTTTTTGTGAACAAGTTGCCCCTTTTAATATCTTTTCCCTCTCACCTAAACCTATGCCCTCTAGTTTTGGACTCCCCTTCCCCAGGGAAAATACTTTGTCTATTTACCCTATCCATGCCCCTCATGATTTTATAAACCTCTATAAGGTCAACCTTCAGCCTTCAACACTCCAGGGAAAACAGCCCCAGCCTATTCAACCCCTCCCTATAGCTCAAACCCTCCAATCCTGACAACATCCTTGTCAATCTTTTCTGAACCCTTTCAAGTATCACAAAATCCTTCCTCTAGCAGGGAGACCAGAATTGCACAAATATTCCTTTGCTGGATGTAGGTTTGCTCACTGAGCTGGGAGGTTCATTTCCAGACATTTCATCACCCTACTAGGTAACATCTTCAGTGGGCCTCAGGCAAAGCAGTGTACATGATTACTGCTTCCTATTTATATGTTTGGGTTTCTTTGGGTTAGTGATGGTCATTTCCTGTTCTTTTCCTCAGGGGGTGGTAGATGGGGTCTAACTCAATGTGTTTGTTGATAGAGTTCCGGTTGGAATGGCATGCTTCGAGGAATTCTCGTGCATGTTTCTGTTTGGCTTGTCCTAAGATGAATGTGTTGTCCCAGTCGAAGTGGTGTCCTTCCTCATCCGTATGTGAGGATACTAATGAGAGAGGGTCATGTCTTTTTGTGGCTAGTTGGTGTTATGTATCCTGGTGGGTCGTTTTCTGCCTGTTTGTCCAATGTAGTGTTTGTTACAGTCCTTGCACGGTATTTTGTAAATGATGTTAGTTTTGCTTGTTGTCTGTATAGGGTCTTTCAAGTTCATTAGCTGCTGTTTTAGTGTATTGGTGGGTTTGTGGGCTACCATGATGCCAAGGGGTCTGAGCAGTCTGGCAGTCATTTCCCAGATGTCTTCGATGTAGGGGGGAGTGGCTAAGGTTTCTGGACCTGTTTTGTCTGCTTGTTTGGGTTTGTTGCTGAGAAATCGGCAGTCTGTGTTCATTGGGTACCCATTCTTTTTGAATAAACAGTATAGCTGATTTTCCGCTACTTTGTGTAGTTCCTCTGTGCTGTAGTGTGTGTTGGCTCATTGAAATAATGTTCTGATGCAGCTTCGTTTATGGGTGTTGGGATGATTGCTTCTGTAGTTCAGTATTTGGTCCGTGGGTGTTGTGGGTGTCCGTGTGGCCAACTTCAAACCAGCGTCTACAGGAAAACCTACAAACCTTCTCAAAATTTGCTATATTCCTCTGCCCCAAGGAAATCCTGAATGGCCTGAAACACAAGGAGGAAGTTTTGGAGAAGTACTTCGCTTCCATTCTCCTGATCTAAGCATCAACTACAGTCATGCTCTCACCTGAGGTAAAAGATTATCGGATCCACATGCCTCATTTCAAAGACTTGAACATAAAATCCAGCCTGATACTTCCAGAACATTCCCATGGATTACCTTTTGCCTGTCCACTCCAGTGGCCATAAAGATTCAAGGTGTAAAGAAAAGCAGAGGTGTTTGATCTTATGATGGAGGCAGTATCTATATCCCTCAAGCAATGTCACTTCACAGAGGACTTGGTCATTGTTGGAGGTGATGGCTTTCAGTCATTCTTTCAATTGCCCATAAAAGACCTAACAGCTTTCTCTGAAGTTGATTCCCTACTATCCTCGTTTTCCTGGACAATATTGACTCCTAAAGCAGCATCGTTAAAGCAGATGATTTAGTCTTTATTACATTGCAATTTGTAGCTTCTTGCCATGTGTAATTTGGCTGGTATGTTTCCTGAATTGCGCTAAAAATCACAACACCAGGTTATAGTCCCACAGGCTTAATTGGAAACACACTAGCTTTCAGAGCGCTGCTGCTGGACTATAACCTGGTGTTGTGTGATTTTTAACTTTGTCCACCCCAGTCCAACACTGGCATCTCCAAATCATTCCTCATTGCAACAGTGATTTAATTACAATGGTGGAAAATATCCAATAGCAGGATATAATCTGAAGCTGAATTTGATTGTTATTTTTATTCCTGCATCTCTTTCTATTTTAGGATTTATTCCTGCATCTCTTTCTATTTTAGGATAGTATTGATGAGCGACAGAAACATAGAAGCATCACAATAGGAGTAGGCCCTTCAGCCCATCGAGCCTGCTCCACCATTCAAAGGATCATTGCTAGTTATTGAACTCAGTACCTTGTTCCCACCATCACCCCATAGCATTTAGCTATAAAACAATTGGTTTTTCGGTTTCCCTGTGAAATGCATTTGCTGATGTGGGAAACTGTGATTAAAATAATCTCAAATGATTGAGAAAGACTTGTGGAAATTTCACTCAATGGGTTTTCCTTTGTTAAAGAAAGATTATAGAGATGTACAGAACAGATGGAGGCATCTGGCCTGTCATGTTAGCGCTGGCTTTTTGAAAGAGCTATTCCTTGTCCGTGGTTTTTTCTCATAGTCCTACAGAATCTTTCCCTTTTCAAGTAATTGTGCAATTCTTTTTTGAAAATTGTGATTGAAACTCTTTCACCATCCTTTCCAGCATCCTAGATTGCAAAACCTTGGGTAAAAATATTCAAGGCCACATTTTTTTCCATTTAATAACCAGTTTTAATTTCCAGAATGATCTTTAGTAAAGTGTCGACTCTGTATATTATTTTTAATATGAGCCCCGATGCAGATTTAGGGCCTTCCTACATCTC
The DNA here is from genome assembly GCF_037043375.1 of Chiloscyllium plagiosum. NCBI lineage: Eukaryota > Metazoa > Chordata > Chondrichthyes > Orectolobiformes > Hemiscylliidae > Chiloscyllium > Chiloscyllium plagiosum. The sequence continues at coordinate 13,374,507 of NW_028270174.1, read as the reverse complement.
GAGACCCAGAGGTAGACGAAGCATATGCTGATAACCATATCTGTAGCTGTACTTTTCCAGACCTGAATCTTGACAGGGTACCACAGGATTTTCAGATTGATAAACAGCCTCATTTGGCCATATCACACTCAGACCTGCCTTGACCACCAAGTGGAACTCCAATCTGGAGCATCTGGCTCAGGGGTGGGGGTGCTACCCACCGTGCTACCAAATTGAGCCACCATTGAATCAAATGTTTACCAAGCTGCAGGCTCATGGCAATTAAAAAGTGCCTCGATCCTAAAAATGAAAGTGAAGCTTCCCAGATAAATGTGACGAATGGAAGGCCTTTGAAAGAATCGAGTCTCTGTTCGCTTCTCATTTTGAAAATAAACACTGTGAAATAAGACCACAGCTCATAAGACCATACAATATAAGAGCAGCTCTGGGCCATTCAGCCCACCAAGTCTGCTCTGCCATTCAGTGAGATCCCAGCAGAACTGATAATCCTCAGCTCCACTTTAGACAGAATATATAAAACTCTGCACTAGGTTTGGCAATAATGTGCACATGTTCTTAATACATGCAACATAAAGAACCCACAGTGTCAGCACAAGTATGTTTTTCTTTCTGGTCTGAATAATGGTCACTGGACCTGAAATATTAGCTTTGTTTCTCTGTCCACAGATGCTGCCACACCTGCTGAGCTTTTCCAGTAATTTCTGTTTTTGTTTCTGTTTTTCCTTTACTCTGCTCCACCAATGCATCTTAAACCCTTTAACTCAGAAGCAAGCTCATTATGCTGTGCGATTCATGTTTCAAACAATGGCTGTCCTTGCGGCCTGTGAACAATTTAGTATCAAATTACAGTCAGTTCTTTTATAATACAATGGTTGCATTCTTGTGCGACCCCCCCTCCCCCCCACCCATTATAGAAAAATCGCGCTTTAGAAACAGCACTTAAAGTGTTAGCGATGTGATCGCCTTACAGCCAATGCATGGTTTAAATGTTCGCGCTTTAGAAACAGTGTTCACAATTCGTCAACCGCGAATTTGCATTAACGAAATGTGTGATATAAGAGAATGACCTGTAGATGTAGTCACAGCTGGATGACTAGATCCACCAGGAAGTTAATTGAGAATGCCAAACTGTTTCCATTGAAAAGAAACTTGCATTGATATAGTGTCTTTTATGACCACTGGACATCTCATGTCAATTAAGTACTTTTTGAACATTTGTCTGCAGATTCCTGTATGCATTAGGGTCATTAAGAAGGCTTTTGGGATGTTTGTCTCTATGAGTGGAGGCACAGAATGTAAGAGCAGGGAGGTAATATTGGAGCTATACAGAACTTTGGTGAGACCACAGCTGGGGTAGCGTGTGGTCCTGGTCACTGCAGTATAAGAAGGATGTGATTGCACTGGAAGGGGTGCAGAGGACCTTCACCAGAATGTTGCCTGGAGTGGACCATCCTGTCTAAAATTTTAAGGTGAAAGAGTTAGAGGTGATTTGAGGAAAAGATAATGAGAGTTCAGAGACATTATATATTTCTGTTAGAGTAAAGCACAAGGCAGGGAAGATGTAGAGAATGCTGGATTACTAAAGAAATTAAATTCAGGTCAAGAAAAAGAAGGAGGCATATAGAAGGTATAGACAACTTAGATTTAGTAAATCCAGAGAAGAGTATAAGGGCAATATACTTAAGAGGGAAATCAAGAGAGCATTAAAGGGGACATCGGTTAGCTGTGGCAAATAGGATTAAGGAGAATCCAAAGAAATAGTAGAAATACATTAAGGGCAAAAGAGTAACTAGGGGAGAGAATAGAACCCTTTAAAGATTAACAAGGTTGTTTATTTGTGGAACTACAGGAGATGGGTGAGATACTAAATTAATATTTTGTGTCAGTATTTACTGTGGAGAAGGAATTAGAAGCTAGGCAATTTGGGGAAATAGTGACGTTTTGAAAAACGTTCATATTACTGAAGTGGTTTTAAAATGCATAAAGGTGGATAAATCCCTGGAATCTGATCAGATGTTTCCCAGAGCTCTGTGGAAAGCTAGGGAAGAGATTGCTGGGCCCCTTGCTGAGATATTTCTATCATCGATAGCCACAGGTGAGGTGCTGGAAGACTGGAGGTTGGCTAACACAATGTCACTATTTAAGAATGACTGTATCGAAAAGCCGAGGGGCTATAGACTATAAACTACCTTTATGTTAGTAATGGGTAGGTTGTTGGAGGGGGTCTTGAAGGACAGGATTTGTATGTATTTGGAAAAGCAAGGACTGATTAGAGATAGTCAACATGGCTTTGTGCAGGGGAAATTGTGTCTCACTAATAAGACTAAATTTTTTGAAAAGGCGACAAAGAAGATTGATGAAGGCAGAGCGGTAGACGTTGTCTACATGGACTTCAGCAAAGTGTTCTACAAGGTTCTGCATGGCAGACTGGTTAGTAAGGTTAAATCAGACGGGATTGAGGGGGAACTAGCCAATTGGATTGAAAATAGGAGACAGAGGGTAGGGGTGGAGGTTTATTTTACAGGCTGGAGCCCTGTGACCAGCGGTGTGCCACAAGGATCAGTACTGAGTCCACTGCTTTTCATCATTTATATATATGATTTGGATGTGAACATAGGAGTATGGTAAATACGTTTGCAGATGATGCCAAAATTGGTGGTGTAGTCGACAGTAAAGAAGGTTATCTCAGAGTGCAATGGGACTTTGATAAGATGGGCCAATGGGGCAAGGAGTAGCATATGGAGTTTAGTTTAGATAAATGTGAGGTATTGCATTTTGGTAAGGCAAATCAGGTCATGACTTATACAGTTAATGTTAAGGTCCTGGGGAGCATTGCTGAACAAATGGACCTAGGCTTCCAGGTGTATAGTTCCTTGAAAGTGGAGTCATAGGTCGACAGGGTGGCAAAGGCATTTGGTATGCTTGCTTTCATTGGTCAGAGCATTGAGTATAGGAATTGGGAAGTCATGTTGCGGCTGTACAGGTCATTGGTGAGGTCATGTTTGTAATACTATGCACAATTCTGGTCACTCTCTTATAGGAAGAATGGTGTTAAACTTGAGAGGGTTCAGAAAAGATCTACAAGGATGTTGCCAGGGTTGGAGACTTTGAGCCAAATGAAGAGGATGAATAGGCTGAGGCTGTTTTACCTGGGGCATCAGAGGCTGATGGGTGACCTTATAAAAGTTTATAAAATCATTAAGGGCATGGATAGGGTGAAGAGCCAAAGTCTTTTTTCTAGGATGGGAGAGTTCAAAACTAGAGGACATAGCTTTAAGTTAAGAAGGGAAAGATTTAAAAAGGACTCAAGGGATAACTTTTTCACACAGAGGAGTGGTGTGTGTATGAGCTGCCGGAGAAAGTGATGGATTCTGATTTCTGGAAGTTTAGTTGGATACTCCTGTTGGCCCCAACACAATGTCCTCATGTACATTGACCATGTACAGTCGTGGAAGAGATGTTCACATCGCAGTTTCTCAATTTGTTAATCTGTCCACTATTCTCCACAGGAAGACTGGGACAATGTGAATGCGTCATAACTAATCTGGGGTGTAGGTTTGCTCGCTGAGCTGTAGGTTTGATATCCAGACATTTCATTACCTGGCTAGGTAACATCATGGAGTTTTGGAGTCTGTTGTAGTACCCAGTTTTTAAAGGGCATTTTATAATTATTTTTATTAGGTTGGTTTAGTGAATGTCTTTGATATTTCAGTTTATTGCTGACTCATCATCTGATTTTCTGAAGGTTATTCTTTTACAGGAACATGTGCTCTGTACAATGAATTGGATGAAGACACTTCTCAGAAGACATGAGTATATTAGCTCATTCAGACCAGTTTTTAAAAATATTTCACCATAGGTTATGTGCCATGTTGCTCAGGCTGTGTTTATTGGCCTGTTCCCTCGATGCCTGTGAGATGGTGATGGGTCTTCTCCTCAACTTGCTGGAGTGCTTGCAATGTTGGGATTTTCTCAATGGTGCTAGGTAAGGAAATCCAGAGTGGATTTCATGTGGACTCAGTGACAATGAAGGAAGTGTTCTCCAAACCAAGATGGTCTGTGAGCTTGGCAGAGGTGATGATGGTAATCTCATAATATCTCTGATTTTACCCTTCATCTTTTTAAAAGTGGAAGCTTTCAACAAGTGGGACAACAGTTGTGGAGAGGGAATTATAGGGTGAATAGTGTCTTAGTTGATAAAGTGTGGTGCTTGTAAAAGCACAGCAGGCCAGGTAGCATCTGAGGAGCAAGAGAGTCGATGTTTTGGGCATAAGCCCTTCTTCAGGTAGTTTCAATCAGCTGTTTCACCTCTGTATCAACTGAGCCTCCAGCCATCTGCAGTCCTCACTTCTTCAATAACATCTTAGCACAAAGAAGCTAGTGTGCTTCCAATTAAACCTGTTGGACCATAACCTGGTGTTGTGTGATTTTTAACTTAGCACAGTGAAGACTTTGCAAGGATATTCTAATGAAGACACTGCTTGGGGACCCAATTATCTGATATGATTCTATAGTTGCTGCCAGTTGTAGCCTTTGACCTTGCTATAAGGAGGATCAACTTTATTTTTATTCATCCCAGAGATGTATCTTTCTCTCAAGCAAGGCCAAACTTTATTGTCCATCTCTCATTATCATGATAATGAGTCTGGCTTTGATACATTCAGTTTCTGCTTTGAGGTTATTCTCACAATGTTGGTAGAAGAGTTAAGGTGGTGTAGAAGAATTGGGAGATAGTTAAGGAGGTTTTTAATAACATTAAACACAGGCATTTATTCCATTGAGAAAGAAAGGCGAGAGGAGAAGGATACAGAATCCACTGCTGAGTAAGAAGGTTAAAACTAATTGAAAGAAAGGTATGAACAATGTGGTAAAGATCTGTTGAAGCCCAAAAGATTAGGAAATCTTTAAAAACAACCAAAAAGAGCGAAAAGAGTAAGTTAAGGGCAGTATAAAATACAAAGAAAAAGCTTATAAAATTGTGAAGTGTTGTGATAGGTCAGAGGAATGGACAGGTTTTAGAAAGCAGGGTAAATACAATGACTGCAGATGCTGGAAACCAGATTCTGGAGTAGAGTGGTGCTGCAAAAGCACAGCGGTTCAGGCAGCATCCGAGGAGCAGGAAAATCCGACGTTTTGGCCAAAAGCCCTTCATCAGGAAGCAAGGAACAACTAAAAATGTAAAAAAAAGGAGGGTGAATTGGAATATGAGATTTTGGAGAAGCTTGGTTGCTCAGGTTATGGATCAGGTTGTAAGTTTGCTCACTGACCTGTTGGGATCAGATGTTTCGCCACCATGCTAGGTAACATGATCAGTGAGCCTCTTGTGAAACATTGGTGTTCTGTCCCACTTGCTATTTATGTGTCTTGGTCTGTTGTGGTGGGTGGTATCATTTCCAGTTTTGTTTCTGAGAGGTTGGTAAATGGGGTCCAAATCAATGTGTTTATTGATGGAATTCCAGTTTGAATGCCAGGTCTTGAGGAATTCCTGCACGTATCTTTCTATAGCCTGTCCCAGGATGGGTGTATTGTCCCAGTCGAACTGAGAGAAAACTAACAAGAAATATAAGAACAGACAGTAAATGCTTTTACAAGTAGAAAAAGGATAAGTATAGCTAAAGTGAATGTTGCTCCATTAGAGAGTGAGACTTGGGACTTATTAATGGGAAACAAGGAAAGGACAGAGATTTGAAAAGGTATTTTATATCTGTCATTGCAGTGAAAGATACCGAAATCTTCCTAAAAATGTTGAAAAGCAAGCTGCAAAAGAACAGTATTTGAGGCTAAACGGTGGCGGATTTGAAACAGAGGTAGAGTCATACAATCATAGAGATGTACAGCACAGAAATAGACCCTTTGATCCAATCCATCCATGCCGATCAGATATCCCAACCCTATCTAGTCCCACCTGCCAGCACCCGGCCCATATCTCCCTAAACCCTTCCTATTCATATACCCATCCAGATACCTTTTAAATGTTGTAATTGTACCAGCCTCTACCACTTCCTCTGGCAGCTCATTCCATATATACACCACCCTCTGCATGAAAAAGTTGTCCCTTAGGTCTCTTTAATAACTTTCCCCTTTCACCCTAAACCTATGCCCTCTAGTTCTGGATTCCCTGACCCCAGGGAAAAGACTTTGTCTATTTACCCGATCCATGCCTCTCATGATTTTATAAACTTCTATAAGGTCACCTCTCAGCCTTCGATGCTCCAGGGAAAACAGCCCCAGCCTATTTAACCTCTCCCTATAGATCAAATCCTCCAACTCTGGCAACATCCTTGTAAATCTTTTCTGAACTCTTCCAAGTTTCACAACATCCTTCTGATAGGAAGGAAACTAGAATTGCACGCAATATTCCAAAAGTGGCCTGACCAATGTCCTGTACAGCCATAACATGACCTCCCAACTCCTGTACTCAATACTCTGACCAATAAAGGAAAGCATACCAAATGCCTTCTTCATTATCCTATCTACCTGCAACTCCACTTTCAAGGAGCTATGAACCTGCACTTCAAGGTCTCTTTGTTCAGTAACACTCCCTAGGACCTTACCATTAAGTGTATAAGTCCTGCTAAGATTTGCTTTCCCAAATGCAGCACCTCACATTTATCTAAATTAAATTCCATCTACTACTCCTCAGCCCATTGGCCCATCTGGTCAAGATCCTGTTGTAATCTGAGGTAACATTCTTCGCTGTCCACTACACCTCCAATTTTGGTGTCATCTGCAAACTTACTAACTGTACCTCTTATGCTCGCATCCAAATCATTTATGTAAATGACAATAAGTAGAGGACCCAGCATCGATCCTTCTGACACTCCACTGGTCACAGGCCTCCAGTCTGAAAAACCACCCTCCACCACCACCCTCTGTCTTCTATCTTTGAGCCAGTTCTGTATCCAAATGGCTAGTTCTCCCTGTATTCCATGAGATCTAACCTTGCTAATCAGTCTCCCATGCTAACCTTGGCAAATACCTTACTGAAGTCCATATAGATTACATCTACCATTCTGCCCCGATCAATCCTCTATGTTACTTCTTCAAAAAACTCAATCAAGTTTGTGAGACATGATTTCCCACGCATAAAGCCATGTTGACTATCCCTAATCAGTCCTTGCCTTTCCCAATACATGTACATCCTGTCCCTCAGGATTTCCTCCAACAACTTGCCCACCACCTCACTGGTCTCACTGGTCTATAGTTCCTTGGCTTGTCCTTACCACATTTCTTGAATAGTGGCACCACATTAGACAACATCCAGTCTTCTAGCACATCACCTGTGATTATCTATGATACAAATATCTCAGCAAGAGGCCCAGAATCACTTCCTTAACTTATCACTTCCCTGGCCACTGCCTTTATACTTTTCTAAGGATTCATTCGATCTAACCTGTCTATAACTGACATATGCTTCCTTCTTTTTCTTAACCAAACCCTCAATTTCTTCAGTCATCCAGCATTCCCGATACCTATCAGCTCTCGGATCAACGAGTTCAACATGCGGCGTGACATCGAACAATTCTTCCGCCGCCTTCACCTCCGCACTTACTTCTTCAACCAAGACTCCCGCCCACCCTCTGACGACCCCTTCTCCCGCCTCCAACACACCCCATCCACCTGCACACCCCGTGCTGGCCTCTTACCCGCCCTCGATCTCTTCATAGCCAACTGCCGCTGCGACATTAACCGCCTCAACTTCTCCACCCCTCTCACCCACTCCAACCTCTCATCCTCGGAACGTGCAGCCCTCCACTCCCTCCGTTCCAACCCCAACCTCACTATCAAACCGGCAGACAAGGGAGGCGCGGTAGTAGTTTGGCGCACTGACCTTTATACCGCTGAGGCTAAACGCCAGCTCGCAGACACCTCCTCCTACTGTCCCCTTGACCATGACCCCACCCCCCACCACCAAACCATCATCTCCCAGACCATCCAGAACCTCATCACCTCAGGGGATCTCCCATCCACCGCCTCCAACCTCATAGTCCCACAACCCCGCACCGCCCGTTTCTACCTCCTGCCCAAAATCCACAAACCTGACTGCCCCGGCCGACCCATTGTCTCAGCCTGCTCCTGCCCCACCACCGAACTCATCTCTGCATACCTCGACACGGTCCTGTCCCCCTTAGTCCAAGAACTCCCCACCTACGTTCGGGACACCACCCACGCCCTCCACCTCCTCCATGATTTTCACTTCCCCGGTCCCCAACGCCTTATCTTCACCATGGACATCCAGTCCCTGTACACCTCCATCCCCCATCACGAAGGACTTAAAGCCCTCCGCTTCTTCCTTTCCCGCCGTACCAACCAGTACCCTTCTACTGACACCCTCCTTCGACTGAATGAACTGGTCCTCACCCTGAACAACTTCTCTTTCCAATCCTCCCACTTCCTCCAAACCAAAGGAGTAGCCATGGGCACCCGCATGGGCCCCAGCTATGCCTACCTCTTCGTAGGATATGTGGAACAGTCCATCTTCCGCAGCTACACAGGCACTACCCCCCACCTTTTCCTCCGCTACATCGATGACTTTATCGTCGCTGCCTCGTGCTCCCATGAGGAGGTTGAACAGTTCATCCACTTTACCAACACCTTCCACCTGACCTCAAATTTACCTGGACCGTCTCAGACTCCTCCCTCCCCTTCCTAGACCTTTCCATTTCTACCTCGGGTGACCGAATCGACACGGACATCTACTATAAACCGACCGACTCCCACAGCTACCTAGACTACACCTCCTCCCACCCTGCCCCCTGTAAAAACGCCATCCCATTCTCCCAATTCCTTCGTCTCCGCTGCATCTGCTCCCAGGAGGACCAGTTCCAAAACCGTACAACCCAGGTGGCCTCCTTCTTCAAGGACCACAATTTCCCGCCAGACGTGGTCGACGATGCCCTCCACCGCATCTCTTCCACTTCCCGCTCCTCCGCTCTTGAGCCCCGCCCTTCCAACCGCCACCAGGACAGAACCCCACTGGTCCTCACCTACCACCCCACCAACCTCCATGTACAACGTATCATCTGCCGTCATTTCCGCCACCTCCAAACTGACCCCACCACCAGTGATATATTTCCCTCCCCTCCCCTATCAGCGTTCTGAAAAGACCACTCCCTCCGTGACTCCCTCGTCAGGTCCACACCCCCCACCAACCCAACCTCCACTCCCGGCACCTTCCCCTGCAACCGCAAGAAATGCAAAACTTGCGCCCACACCTCACCCCTTACTTCCCTCCAAGGCCCCAAGGGACACTTCCATATCCGCCACAGATTCACCTGCTCCTCCACACACATCATCTATTGCATCCGCTGCACCCAATGTGGCCTCCTCTATATAGGGGAGACAGGCCGTCTACTTGCGGAACGTTTCAGAGAACACCTCTGGGACACCCGGACCAACCAACCCAACCATCCCGTAGCCCAACACTGTAACTCCCCCTCCCACTCCACCAGGACATGCAGGTCCTTGGACTCCTCCATTGCCAGACCATGGCAACACGACGGTTGGAGGAAGAGTGCCTCGTCTTCTGCCTGGGAACTCTCCAACCACAAGGGATGAACTCAGATTTCTCCAGTTTCCTCATTTCCCCTCCCCCTACCTTGTCTCAGTCAAATCTCTCTAACTCAGCACCGCCTTCCTAACCTGCAATCATCTTCCTGACCTCTCCGCCCCCACCCCCACTCTGGCCTATCACCCTCACCTTGACCTCCTTCCACCTTTCGCATTTCCAACGCCCCTCCCCCAAGTCCCTCCTCCCTACCTTTTATCTTAGCCTGCTGGACACACTTTCCTCATTCCTGAAGAAGGGCTTATGCCCGAACCATCGATTCTCCTGTTCCTTGGGTGCTGCCTGACCTGCTGCGCTTTTCCAGCAACACATTTTCAGCCTTTCCTTTCACCCTAACAGGAATAATCTGTCTGTGGATTCTTGTTATCTTATTTCTGAAGGCTTCCCATTTTCCAGCCGACCCTTACCTGCGAACATCTGGCCCCAATCAGCTTTTGAAAGTTCTTGCCTAATACCGTCAAAATCGGCCTTTCTCCAATTTAGAACTTCAACTTTTAGATTCAATCTATCCTTTTCCATCACTATTTTAAAATATAATACAATTATGGTCGCTGGCCCTCAAAGTGCTCCCCCACTGACACCTCAGTCACCTGCCCTGCCTTATTTCCCAAGAGTAGGTCAAGTTTTGCACCTTCTTTAGTAGGTACATCCACATACTGAGTCAGAAATGTTTCTTGTACACACTTAACAAATTCCTCTCCATCTAAACCTTTAACACTATGGCAGTCCCAGTCTATGGGAGAAAGTGAGGCCTGCAGATGCTGGAGTACCAGAGTTGAAAAATATGGTGCTGGAAAAACACAGCAGGCCAAGCAGCATCTGAGGAGCAGGAGAATCGACGTTTCAGGCATAAGCCCTTCTTCAGGAATGGGGCTGGTGTGCCAAGCGGGCTGAGATAAAAGGTAGGGGGGAGGGACTTTGGGGCGCTGGGAATACAATAGGTGGAAGGAGGTGAGGGTGAGGGTGATAGGCCGGAGAGGAGGTGGGCGCGGAGAGGTCGGGAAGAAGATTGCAAGTCAAGAGAGTGGTGCTGAGTCCCTCAGGGAACGTTTCAGAGAACACCTCTGGGACATCTGCACCAACCAACCCAACCGCCCCGTGGCTGAACACTTTAGCTCCCCCTCCCACTCTGCCAATGACATGCAGGTCCTTGGCCTCCTCCATCGCCAGAGCCTGGCCACACGATGCCTGGAGGAAGAGCGCCTCATCTTCCGCCTAGGAACCCTCCAACCACACGGGATGAATGTAGATTTCTCCAGCTTCCTCATTTCCCCTCCCCCCACCTTATCTCAGTCCCAACCCTCGGATTCAGCACCACCCTCTTGACCTTCAATCTTCTTCCCGACCTCTCCGCGCCCACCCCCTCTCCGGCCTATCACCCTGACTCTCACCTCCTTCCACCTATCGTATTTCCAGTGCCCCTCCCCCAAATTCCCTCCCCCCTACCTTTTATCTCAGTCCGCTTGGCACACCAGCCTCATTCCTGAAGAAGGGCTTATGCCCGAAATGTCGATTCTCCTGCTCCTCGGATGCTGCCTGGCCTGCTGTGTTTTTCCAGCACCACATTTTTCAACTCCAGTCCCAATCGATGTTTGGAAAGTTAAAATCCCCTACCATAACCACCCTATTATTCTTACAGGTAACTGAGATCTCCTTACAAATTTGTTTCTTCATTTTCCTCTGCCTTTTAGGTGGTCTATAATACAATCCCAATAAGGTGATCATACCTTCCTTATTTCTCGGTTCCACCCAAATAACTTCCCTGGATGTATATCCAGGAATATCCTCCTTCCTTACAGCTAAGGAGAAATGACTTCTCCCAAAGGATGATGAATCTATGAGCTCAATAATCCAGAATGCATTGGTGCTGGAACATTAAAACAAGTTTAAGGAAGAGATAGCCGATTTTTATTTGTAATGGGTTACGGGGTTGTTGGGATCAGACAGGGAAGTTGAGGCCGCTATGCAATCAGCCATGATCATATTAAATGTCGGAGCAGACTTGAGGGGCTGTATTGCCTGCGCCTGTTCCTAGTTCTTACTTTCTTACAAGATAAGAGGTCTTCCTGTTGGAGTTGGTACAGTGGCATGGGTACAGGATTGGCTGACAGAAAATCAGGATAAATGGATAATTTTCAGGTTGGTGATCAGTAACTAGTGGACAAAGTTAAAATCACACAATGCCAGGTTATAGTCTGACAGGTTTTTTTAAGATTAGATTAGATTACATTACATTACAGTCTGGAAACAGGCCCTTCGGCCCAACAAGTCCACACCGACCCGCTGAAGCGCAACCCACCCATACCCCTACCCCTACATTTACATTGACCCCTTACCTAACACTACAGGCAATTTAGTATGGCCAATTCACCTGACCTGCACATCTTTGGACTGTGGGAGGAAACCGGAGCACCCGGAGGAAACCCATGCAGACATGGGGAGAACGTGCAAACTCCACACAGACAGTCACCTGAGGCAGGAATTGAACCCGGGTCTCTGGCGCTGTGAGGCAGCAGTGCTAACCACTGTGCCACCATGCCGCCCACATGATGGTTCAACACAACCACCTGATGAAGGAGCAGTTCTCCGAAAGCTAGTGCTTCCAAATAAATCTGTTGGACTATAACCTGATGTTGTGTGATTTTTAACTTTGCCCACCCCAGTCCAACACCAGCTCCTCCACATCATTGTAATTAGTGGATCATTGCAAGGATCTGTGCTGGGATCTCAACAGTTTATTGGTCTGTATTAATGGGTTAGATGAAGTCCCAAACTGTAGAATAACCAAATTTACTGATGATGCAAAGGTAGACAGAAAAACAATGAGGATACAAAGAGAATGCAAAGGGATATAAACAGGTGAAGTGATCAGGCAAATGTTTAACAGTTTAAATATACTGTGGAAAAATATGAGATAGCCCACTTAGGCAGAAAGAATAGCAAAGCAGATTGTAAGTAAAATGGAGAAAGGAAGCAGGATTCAGAGCTGAAAATGTGTTGCTGGAAAAGCACAGCAGGTCAGGCAGCATCCAAGGAACAGGAGAATCGACGTTTCGGGTATAAGCCCTTCTTCAGGAATGGATGCTGCCTGACCTGCTGCACTTTTCCAGCAACACATTTTCAGCTCTGATCTCCAGCATCTGCAGCCCTCACTTTCTCTCGAAGATTTTAACCTACTGCGAATCCTCTTATAAGGATGCCTTCCTTGAAGAAGCTCTCTTCCTCCCTCTACAAGGATTTCAGTGAGTCCCTCTCTCACTGCACACCCCAGGTCATCTCCTCTGCACAGAAGCTCTTCAGTTGGATGCTGCCTGACCTGCTGCGCTTTTCCAGCAACACATTTTCAGCTCTGATCTCCAGCATCTGCAGCCCTCACTTTCTCTCAGCAGGATTCAGTGGCAGAGAACAATCTGGATGTGTTTACATATGAATCACAGAAGAATTGGCATACAGATTGAACAAGTCATTAAGAAGTCAGATGGAATGTTGGTCTTTACTGGATGGAGTGTAACAGTTGGAAAATCTTGCTACAACATTACAGTGTATTGGTGAGACCACACCTGAAGTCTTGCATACAGTTTGTCTTCATTATTTAAAGAGGGATATACTTGCATTGGAGAAGGTTTATTAAGTTGGTTTATGGGATAAATAGGTTGTCTTATGTTGAAGGTTTGAGCAGATTGGAGTTTAGAAGATGGGGAGGTAACCTTACTGAAACATATAGGGTTCTGAGGGAGGGTTGACACAATCGAACCTGAGAGGTGTTTGCCCTTATGGGAAAACAGACATCTAAGGGGCATAATTTTAAAATAAGGGGTCTTTCATTTTGGATGAAGATGAACAGGAAGTTTTACCCAGAAGGTCGTTAATTCTTTGGAATTCTCTCCGCCAGAAAGCATGGAGGCTGAATCATTGAGTTGGACAGACAACTGATGACAGGAGAGATCAAGGCTATATTGTATGGGCAAAATAAAAGCTAATTCTAGAATCGAAAACCAGAGTCACATCTTAATTGAATTGAAAGTGGAGTAGGTTTGAGAGGCTGAATGCTCTTCGTCATGGTCATCAAGAATATTTAATACAGCAACAATGTAAGAATGGTGATGTATGATGGCTTAGAGTATGGCTGTGGTGAGTTAGGGATGGGACAGTGGCAGTAGAAATCACAGCCTCTGACCACTTTAGTACTCACACCAGCTTTTAAACTGATCCTGTGAGACACAGGCATAAAGATCACAAATTTAAACATGTTTAGGACACGGAAGCAACACTTCAGATGGTTAGATCTTACAGGGGTCTCCTTAATTTTCAGATTGGACCAGTTGTCTTACTCTGGAATAGCATACTGCATGTAGACTTTTTCATGAGAATTGTCAGAGATGGAGCATAAAGCTAGCGAGAAACAGTCGGACGCTCGAGGGCCTAAGGGGGAAAATCAAGGCAAGACGAATGCTGAGTGCTGCAGACAGAGCAGTCAATATTCTCTACTCCAAAACAAATTAGATGTACCACACTGAGATTGCTCACAAGAGAAATTGGCCACAGTCATGAAGATTTTGCCATATCAAACCAGCTGTCATGTAGTATGACAGTACAACTAATATAGCCCCCTTGTTTCCTTAACAAATCTTCTTTCATTTCCTCTCTGTTGCCGCTCCCAATGGTTTTGGCTGCTTGTTAATGAGTACAATGAAAGAATGAGTCACTTAATGTTGTGATGGCAGCATGTTGATTTCATTGAGTAATAATGATGCATGTTGCTGAGGTTACCCTGAGTGATATACTGTCATGTCGTATTTTGTGTGATTATTTTCTGTAACTACCAGATGAACAACTCCTGTAGTGGATCCATAATGGAAGATCCAGATGGCTGTACATTTTCCTGTTGTGCGTTAAGAATAGGAGTTGGAATGTGGAGTAGAGTTGGAAATGGCATGTAAGAGCTTGAATAACTCACTCAGCTCCTTGAGCGAGTGAGTCCCTTAGAACTATAGAACCATAGAAATGATGCAACACAGAAGGGGGCCATTTTATCCATGCCAATCTAAAGATGCCCAGATACTCTAATATAATCCCATCTTCCTCCACATGACCCATAGCCCTACAGCTTACAGCATTTAAGATGAACATCCAGGCACCTCTTAGAAGAGCTTGATCAGATGGGCCAATAGGCAGAGGAGTGGCAGATGGAGTTTAATTAGATAAATGTGAGGTGCTGCATTTTGGGAAAGCAAATCTTAGCAGGACTTATACACTTAATGGTAAGGTCCTAGGGAGTGTTGCTGAACAAAGAGACCTTGGCACTGCTGCCTCACAGCGCCTGAGACCCGGGTTCAATTCCCGCCTCAGGCGACTGACTGTGGAGTTTGCACGTTCTCCCCGTGTCTGCGTGGGTTTCCTCCGGGTGCTCCGGTTTCCTCCCACAGTCCAAAGATGTGCAGGTTAGGTGACTTGGCCATGCTACA
The DNA here is from genome assembly GCF_037043375.1 of Chiloscyllium plagiosum. Classification (NCBI taxonomy): domain Eukaryota; kingdom Metazoa; phylum Chordata; class Chondrichthyes; order Orectolobiformes; family Hemiscylliidae; genus Chiloscyllium; species Chiloscyllium plagiosum. The sequence continues at coordinate 13,359,474 of NW_028270174.1, read as the reverse complement.
TTGCCCGTAGTGTTAGGTAAGGGGTAAATGTAGAGGCATGGATGGGTTGCGCTTTGGCGGGTCGGTGTGGACTTGTTGGGCCGAAGGGCCTGTTTCCATACTGTAAGTAATCTAATCTAATCTAAACCTTGGAGTGCAGGTTCATAGCTCCTTGAAAGTGGAGTCGCAGGTAGGTAGGATAGTGAAGAAGGCGTTTGGTATGCTTTCCTTTATTGGTCAGAGTATTGAGTACAGGAGTTGGGAGGTCATGTTGCGACTGTACAGGACATTGGTTAGGCCACTTTAGGAATATTGTATGCAATTCTGGTCTCCTTCCTATCGGAAAGATGTTGTGAAACTTGAAAGAGTTCAGTAAAGACTCATAAAGATGTTGCCAGTGTTGGAGGATTTGAGCTACAAGGAGAGGTTGAATAGGCTGGGGCTGTTTTCTCTGGAGCGTCGGAGGCTGAGGGGTGACCTTATAGAAGTTTATAAATTCATGAGGGGTATGGATAGGATAAATAGAGAAAGTCTTTTCCCTGGGGTTGGGAAGTCCAGAACTATCAGGTATAGGTTTAAGGTGAAAGGGGAAAGATATAAAAGAGACCTACGGGGCAACCTTTTCATGCAGAGGATGATACATATATGGAATGAGCTGCCAGAGGAAGTGGTGGCACCACATTAGCCAACCTTCAGTCTTCTCGCATCTCATCTGTGACTATCAATGATCCAAATATCTCAGTAAGAGGCCCAGCAATCACTTCTCTAGCTTCCCACAGAGTTCGAGGATATACCTGATCAGGTCCTAGGGATTTATCCACTTTTATGCATTTCAAGACATCCAGCACTTCCTCCTCTTTAATATGGACATTTTTCAAGATGTCACCAACTATTTTCCTACATTCTATATATTCCATGTCCTTTTCCATAGTAAATACTGATGCAAGATCAGTATCTGCCTCATCTCCTGAGGCTCCACACAAAGGCCACCTTTCTAGTATTTGAGGGGCCCTACTCTCTCCCTAGTTACCCTTTTGTCCTTAATGTATTTGTAAAAGACCCTTTGGATTATCCTTAATTCTATTTGCCAAAGCTATCTCATGTCCCCTTTTTCCTCCAGATTTCTCTCTTAAGTATACTCCTACTGTCTTTATACTCTTCTAAGGATTTACTTGATCTATCCTGTCTATACCTTACATATGCTTCCTTCTTTTTCTTAATCAAACCCTCAATTTCTTTAGTCATCCAGCATTCCCTATACCTACCAGCCTTTCCTTTCACCCTGACAGGAATACACTTTCTCTGGACTCTCGTTATTTCATTTCTGAAGGCTTCCCATTTTCCAGCTGTCCCTTTACCTGCAAACATCTGTGCCCAATCAGCTTTTGAAAGTTCTTGCATAATACCATCAAAATTGGCATTCTTCCAATTTTGAACTTCAACTTTTAGATCTAGTCTGTCCTTTTCCATCACTATTTTAAGACTAACAGAATTATGGTCGCTGGCCCCAAAGTGCTCCCCAACTGACACCCTAGTCACCTGTCCTGCCTTATTTCCCAAGAGTAGGTCAAGTTTTGCACTTTCATCGACATACTGAATCAGAAAAATTTCTTGTGCACACTTAACAAATTCCTCTCCATCTAAACCCTTAACACAATGGCAGTCCCAGTCTATGTTTGGAAAGTTAAAATCCCCTAACATAACCACCCTATTATTCTTATAGTTAACTGAGATCTCCTTACAAATTTCTTTCTCAATTTCCCTCTGACTATTAGGGAATCTATAATACAATTCCAATAAGGTGATCATCCCTTTCTTATTTCTCAGTTCCACCCAAATAACTTACCAGGATGTATTTCAGGGAACATCCTCCCTCAATACAGCTGTAATGCTATCCCTTATCAAAAATGCCACTCCCCCTCCTCTCCTGCTTCCCTTTCTGTCCTTCATGTAGCATTTTTATCCTGGAACATTAAGTTGCCAGTCCTGCCCATCCCTGAGCCATGTTTCTGTAATTGCTATGATATCCCAGTCCCATGTTCCTAACCATGCCCTGAGTTCATCTGCCTTCCCTGTTAGGCCCCTTGCATTGAAATAAATGCAGTTTTACTTATCAGTCCTACCTTGTTCTCTGCTTTGTCCCTGCCTGCCCTGACTGTTTGTTTGACTTGCCTTTGTTGTCAACTGTACCAGTATCAGATTCAAATCTTTCCTCACTATCTCCCTGGGTCCCACCACCACCACCATTCCCCCCCACCACCTTCCTAGTTTAAATCCTCCCAAGCAGCTCTAACAAATCTCCCTGCCAGTATATTAGTCCCCGTCCAATTCAGGTGCAATCCGTCCTTCTGGTACAGGTCAAAGTGTCATACAACTGATGCAATGTAATAGATAAACCTAGATTGCTGTTAAGTCTTTAATCACTTAGAATGGGGATGCAGGTTTTGATTGATTAATATGTAAATCCCAGAATTTCTTTCAAGTCACAGCCTCAATAGAACTTAGGGTTTTATCAGTGGATAAAAAAAGTGAAGTCTCAGGTCAGACAATGCATTAAAGGTGTGAGGTTAGAGTCTGCCTGTATCCCAATCTGGAGTCAAACTGATTTTATTTCCAAAGTAGGAATTTATAAAATGTCACTTTGACTGACTGCTGACAGATTGTGTGCTTTTTAAACAAATGGAATGTATCTGCAACTGCAAATTCACCCCATAGACTTATATGTGTATGTGTGTACATGTGTGTGACATTTCATTCCCTGAATCAATCCAAAATGACTGTCCTGAGTATTTATTCCTGGTCCTTTGTTTTCTCAGCCCGGTGACGTGCAGCGCGGGAATTGTCTTTCTCAGTCTTTTTCTCAGACACCTTTCTTTTATCTCAAGCCTGGTATCTCTAAGAGCCCTACTTAAACTCTCCATGACTTTGGTATTTTTAGTCTGGACATAAGCTCCAAATCTATTCAACTATGGAATTGTTTTGGTCTGATCTCTTTCTCCATGTCCAAGTGAGTTATAATCACTGTCTGTGATTATCCGTGTAAACTAATCTTCACAATAACTTCCTCTGCATTGATCCCCAAGGTAATGTCAATCTTGTAGGCCATGTATCTAGGTAGAGATGCTAATTAGCTTTCCTGGAGAGCCCAACTCTTGATCTGGAGCAAAATGGACAATTTGAAGCACAACTATTTATAACCCAACATTCTTAATACTTTACTGGGATTTTAGAGACTTCAAAGTCTCCACTGTTGACACAAGGTTGCTGCCATTGCCTCTGAGTGTAAATATCTTATGCGATCTTTCTAGTAAAACAACCTCAGCCTTCTTTCTATCTCTAACAATAAAACTACTCAAGCTCACTGTCAGGGAGTCCTCAGAGCGGGTCACAAAATTTCCTTCCTTCCACCTTAAACTTGATGCTGCAATTCCAATACACAACAATCTTATAAGCCTCATAATTAGTTAGAAATTCTGGCATTTCTTGATCACTCACTAGCCTGACTTAACAATTTAGTTTCACTTAACATGGGAAATAGAATGCTTGTGTAGTAACTGCACTAAGAAATAAGGGCAAAGGCAGGAGGTTAATAATAGCTAAGCGTTCCATGTGTTAAGCTGTATTAGAGTTATAGAGTCATGGAAACAGACCCTTCGGTCCAACCAGTCCATGCTGAACATAATCCCAAACTAAAACCTAGTCCCACCTGTCTGCTCCTGGCCCAATTCACCTCCAAACCTTTCCTATTTATCCAAATGTCTTAAATGTTGTAATTGTGCCCATATCCATCACTACATCAGGGTGTTCATTTCACACGTAAACCACCCTCTAGGTAAAAAATGTGCCCCTCACGTCTTTTGAAAATTTCTCTTCTCTCACCTTAAATATGTGAAATCCGCCATCCTAGGGAAAAGACACCTACAATTAACTCTACTGGTACCCCTCGTTATTTAAAAAACTTCTCGAAGTTCACCTCTTGAAGATACTCCTACATTCCAGTGAAAAAAGTCTCAGCCTTTCTTTATAACTCAAACCTTCCATACCTGGCAATATCCTGGTAAATCTCTTCTGAACCCTCTCCAGCTTAATAATATCCTTCCTATGTTCCAGGGTTGTGAAACATACTATAGAAAAAACTCCTTCCTCTTTCTTTCATGTATTAAGTAATCATCTGTCACTTTAATTGTTTGCATTACCATTGACTAGCGGTGCTCAGGTTTAAGAGATAATTTTGTACTCAATCTATTGGATAGATTTTTATAAAGGATCATTAATCCACTGGATTCTGACCAGCAATGTAGACTCAGATCTACCCCAAGAATTACTTTAAGGGATTAAAGAGCTGGGACAATGGTTTTAGATTAGATTCCCTACAGTATGGAAAAGGCTAAAAGCAAATTACTGCGGATGCTGGAATCTGAAAACAAAAAGAGAAAATGCTGGAAAATCTCAGCAGGTCTGGCAGCATCTGTAGGGATAGAAAAGAGCTGACGTTTCGATTCTAACTGACCCTTTGTCAAAGCTTGGAAAAGGCTATTTGGCCCAACAAGTCCACACCAGCCTTCTGAAGAGTAAACCATCCACACCCATTCCCCTACCCTATATTTACTTCAGACCACTGCACCTAACAGTATGGGCAATTTAGCATGGCTAATTCAGCTGACCTGCACATCTTTGGATTTTGGGCAGAAACCGGAGCACCCAGAGGAAACCCACGCAGACACGGGGAGTATGTGCAAACTCTGCACAGGCAGTGACCCGAGGGAGGAATCAAACCCAGGTCGCTAGTACTGTGAGGTAGCAGTGCTGAGTCACCGTGTTGCCCCATATAGATATAATTGAGAAGTACCAAGAATTAAGCTTACAAGATAAGAAGACAAATGAAGGACGAATTGTAGTCAACAAATGAAAGATAAAATACCATTATTATAAATATAGGGATTTTTAAAACAAGTTTGATTCTTTAAAAGGTCAGTTCGCTCGGAATATAACTGGAAATCAGGAAATCACAGATGTGTTAAATAAATTCCTCACAGCAGTCTGTGCAAGTGAAGGCTGTGGACAAATTTTACATCCAACCAGACTGACTCAAACTGAATTCATAACATATGTCAAGGTCAATGGAGAGTGTGTTATGAAGCAACTAAAAGCATTTAAAATGCCCATCAGGCGTCCATAATCCTCAAGGAAATGGATGAGGCAGAAGGTAACGCTCTCGTTAATATTTCCAAGAGCAGGATAAGTTGCAGGCTGTGCCAGAGAAAAAAGGAGAACAGCTGATATCAGAGTGTAGGAATAGAAGTGGTCAATTTCGCATTTCAACTACTCAGTACATTCTAAAGAGAAAGAAAATGGCTACATGATGGATGAATCATTGATGGCAAATTAAAGAAGCTAAGGATGATATCAATTTGAAAGAAAATGTGTGCTTTATTGCAATAAGTAGGAATTGAAAAGAAGATGGAAAAGTTTTAGAAATCAGCAAAGGATGATATTATGAAAAGGAAACGATCAGAATATGAGAATAAATTGACAAAACATAGATAGCAAGAGCTTCTATAAGGATAAAAAGGAAGAGAGTAGCTAAAGTAAATGATGGACCCACAGAGAATGAGCTTAAAAAAATGATAATGGGAAATAAGGAAATGGCAAAGACTTTAAGCAAATATTTCTCATCTGTCTTCAAGGTAGAAGACACTAAAAGTATCCCAGCAATCAGACAGCTTTTAAAAGCTACAGCAAGGCCAGTATTTGTTGCCATGTCCCTTGAGAAAGCAAACTGGTGAGCTGCAGCTGCAAACCATGTGATTTTGGTCCAGCCACAGTTGTTACCCACAAGAGCCATGTAAAGGTCGGAAAGGTCATGCAAAGATCATAAAGGTCATACAAAGCTATCAGAAAAGGGGACACACTTAACTTTGAAAAAAGGAATGTAAATAACAATTTGGCTTGACACAAAATGAGTCTGGAGGTCAGATGACCTTCTGTTGTATTTTCTGAATTGACACAAGGATACGTCTCTCGGAAGTCATTTGAAATGCAAATAACTTTTCCAGGTGATGATGACTCTCCTCTCATTTGCAATTAAAGAGGTTCAGAGTAACAACAACTGATAGAAATGGACAGGCACATGAATAGAAAAGGTTTAGAGGGATTTAGGCCAAACACAGGCAAATAGGACTAGTTCAGTTTGGGATACTGGGTTGGCATGGACGAGTTGGACTGAAGGGTCGGTTTTTGTGCTATATGACTCTACAACTCTATGTCTGTAGAGCTACAAATGCAAGTAACTTTGTTGCTTGGCATCCATTCATAACTGGAATGTTGACGGCGATAACAAACAGTGTCTACTGTATGATAAATACATCATTCATCAAACCATTTGTGGGGACAGGATACTGTAGTCACGTGACAGAAAGCATCGATGTCAAGACATCCCTTATTAACTCCGATCTTGAGTGGCTCATGGTCAGTCTATATGGGAGCCAGAGATTGTAGAGCGAAGTGATCCTAGCCCAGAAGTAAACAACCTGTTTGGAAATTCACCACAAGCAGAGATTGGGGTTTCTCTTTTACTTGCAATGTGTCAAATGTCCACTGCAGGGATTTGACAACCTGGAACAAAGCTAGAAATCTGCATTGAATAAACTCCAAATGGATTATTGCAAAAGACTTGCATCCACCATTGCCTTTTGTGAACTAAGAAAGGATCTTCAGCACTACAAGTGGTATCACCGCGAGAATGGAGACTCTAAGAAATCTAAGTACATGCTACATCTTTTACAATCATTTATTTTGGTGAGGTTGTTTGATAAATGAGTGTGTACTGTTGCAATTAAATTTTGGGTGTTCAGAAAGCCAAACAATTTACTGTTGCTTCGAATTTGCTTCTGATGTGAAAGCTTTTTTGGGTATATTCTTTGAATGTCCTAACACTGAAGGGGGTTAAAACACTTCTTCTCAACACATTTTATTGCTGTTAATTGAGAGGTGGAAGAAAAGGAAATTATCCCATGAAACCTCTGCTGTCCCTAATGCAAAACTGTTAGGGATGGAGTTTCAGGATTTTGGCCAGCTATTGTAAAGGACCAGTGATATATTTCTGAGTCAGGATGGTGTGTAGCTTCAAGGGGAACTTGCGGGGGGGGGTGTCCCCATGTATCTGCTGCCCTTGGCCTTCTGGATGGTCGTGGTTGTGGATTAGGAAGGTGCTGTCTCAGGGACTTTGACAAATTTCTACAGTGCCTCATGTATAAGGATTAGAATAATTAGGTAGCTTGGCTTCCATGAGCTGTTCATGTCTCACTGCTGTAAAGGCAGGGTGAGGGATACTGAGAACACAGCTCCGGTACACCAAAGCTCTGGTATTGTTGATTAGTTTGATGTTGGTCCACTCCCAACTTCTCACTTTGGCTTGCCATCTGCATTCTTGGCAATCCTGGCACTGTGTTAGGCATCGGGGGGGGGGGGGGGGGGGGGGGGGGGGGGCAGGTTGGTAATTATTAATTCAAGTTACATGATACTCTTGACAAATATAAATGTGAGTCTTTTCCTTCATGACCCTCTCTTGCCTCGTTACCAATACCTATCCCTCACCAGAAACGATTAAAGCACATTCACTGGCCATTGCCTACATGTGCAACCCTACAAATTGGTTACTAAAATAAAACAAAGAACATGGATGAACCTTTCCATTACCTACAGAGCACTAGGAGATGCCTTGAGACCTGAAACAGACAAAAAAAGATGTTAACTCTGCTTTCTTCCCATGGATGCTGCCTGACATGCTAAGTTTCACCAATAATTTCTGTTCTTGTGTTTTTTTGTTTCTTTTTGACCCTTTTTGTATGATAAAAGAATTGTTCATGTGTAGAAGGAGTCCATTTGGCCCATCGTGTCTGTATCAGCTCTATGACCTACTGCCAATCTCCTGCCTTTTCCTTTATCCCTGCACTCCATTTCTAAAGCGTCCAGTGCCGTTTTGAATCCATCAATTGAACCTGCCTCCACCACATATCCTCCAATGTTGTAGTTCCTGTGCTTTACATACTGCTGTAGCCTTTTTGATACTGTACTTGTTCAGATGGATACATGAACTAAGAGTTGCGTTGTTTCTAAATACCTTATGTTTTCAACATTGTTGCAAAGATTTTCTGCCCTTAACAAGCAGCACAGTTTACTCTGAAATGATTTATCACCTCTCTTGAGGGATATGGTTCTAATGTTTAAAGATAAGATGGAATGTCTGGTTGGAAATGGGAAGCACAGCTAGGATTAGGAAATGTGGAGAATTGGAGGGGAGACAACTGTAAATGCTTGCTTCAGCTGGATCAACAAATCAAGAGAATTTTTGATATCTATGTTTGAGGATAGAGAATTTTTTTTTACAGTGTGGAAACAGGCCCTTTGGCCCAACAAGTCCACACTGACCCTCCAAAGAGCAACCCACCCAGACCCATTCCCCTACGTTCATCCCTGACTAATGCACCTAACACTACAGGCAATTTAGCAAGGCCAATTCACCTAACTTGCACATTATTAGCCTCAGTATTATAACCCTGGGTGAATGCCCCTATTGTGTTCCAATCGTGAGTTGAGAAATCATCTATACAGAGGAGAATTAACAAAATTCATGGTACTTTTGTGATTAGATGCTACTTTTCTCATAGTGTCCAAAAATAGGGCCTAGATTTATACAGCACTTTTCCCATCATCAAGGCATCTCCTAGTACTTTACAGGTAATGATAGGGCTCACCCAAGAGTTAAATAGTGGTATATGTAATCGAGTGATATACAGTAAAGTTCATATTCTACTAGTAGGCTCCTAGCAGCAGAAATTCCTAAAACAATGCGCAATTACTGGTGATTCCAAACTGTGATTGAATAAAAGTTAATGAGTGGTGTGACTTTACAGCATATGAGACAGGCATACAGAAAAATTCCCGGCAATATTTGGTTGCTTAGTTAGTTAGTCTGCTTAGCTGCACAGTTTCACGATCCTGGGGAGAATATGCAAGAATTGCTTGGGCTTCAATTATCCATAATTACCCGCACAGGTGAGCATCTTTTAATCCCCTTTACAACTTATCCACATTGGCATAAAGAAAATGGCATGCCCAAAGTCCTGGGGGAATTCTGTTGATGCAGTATCTCTCACGTTAGAATGTTTGCCTTCGATCTGGGGAGCTGTGGCTTTGAACTTCTATCTCGGCTGATATCTGACTTTGCCTCATCTGCTTGGATTCCAGTTAGGTTACAAGATGGTGTATTAGTGGTAGAAAAAGATGTACACACCATTAAAACACATGTTTATGTTTGATGTTACCTTAAATATTTAGTTCATCGCAGATGGTGGGTTTGCCCCTTGCACATGTTTTCATTTTCTTGGAATGTGAATACTATGGGGTTCACTAAATAAAGAGACCAATACTGTACACAGAGTCCAATTGTGGTCTTGTCAATGTTCTATATAACTGAAACATATCTCCCGTCTTTTGTATTCCATTCCCTTCGGGATAAATGATAACATTCTATTCCTTTCCCTAATTACTTGTTGTGATTGCATAACCTTTTACAATTCTTGTACTTAGACATTCAGATCCCTCCGCATCTAGGGGCACCGGAATCTCTAACTGTTTTGATAAGATGTATAATTTTAATTTCCCTGACAAAATGGATAGTTTCACACTTTTACATTATGCTCCATTTGGCAGATCATTGCCTCATGTTTATATCCTTTTGTAGCCTCCTGAAGTCCTCTGCATAAACTTACTTTCCTGCCTATCTTTGTGTCATCAGCAAATTTGACAACTATATCTTCAATCCTTTCATCTACATCATTTACATAAATTGTCAACAATTGAGGCCACAGCATTAATGCCTGCGCAACACCAATTATTACATCTTGCCAACCAGAAAAAGATCCTTTTATGTTTACTTGAGCTGGCCAATTTTCTATCCATGCCAATATGTTAAACCCTACACCGTGAGCTTTCATTCTCTGCAATAACGTTTGATGTGGCACCTTATCAAATCCATTCTGGAAATCTAAATGCAGGACATCCCTTTTATCTGTAGCACATGTTACCTTTTCAAAGAATTCCCAATAAGTAGGCTAAGTATGAATTTCCTTTTTCAAAACCGTGTTGAACCTCCCTGATTGTCTTCAATTTTGCTCAGTACCCTTTTATTTCTGCACCTGCTGAAGTTACCATAAACTTCTTTCTTATCCTTTCTGCTTGCCTGAGGTGTGGTGATCCTCAGTTTAAACCACCACCAGTTTTTTCTCTCTATCTCTCTCTCTCTATCTCTCTCTTTCTCTGGCTGTCTGTCTGTCTGTCTGGATCTCTCTCTCTCTCTCTCATAAGAGAGAAGCTCTATGGCCTGATAAGACAATGGTGACTTTACCGAACATAATACCTTTAATAATAATTGCTATAGTATAGTATCCTGTTAGCTACTTCTTTAAGACCCGAGAATGAAATCCATTAGGACCGTGGAACTTGTCAGTGCATAGCACTTAACAGTTTGCCATGTAACACTTCCCAAGTGATTGCAATTTTCCTGAGTTCCTCTCTCATTTCTATTTACTAATTTACATCTATTTCTGATATATTATTCATATCCTCTGCAACAAAGGCCAATGCAAAACATTTGTTCAAATCATCTGCCATCTACTTATTTTCCATTACTAATTCTCCAGACTCATTCCCATAAGACCAATACATACTTTGTTAAATATTTTTTAAACTATCTCTTGTAATTCTTCCTATCTGTTTTTATTTTCCCAGCAAGCTTTCTCTCATACTCTACTTTTTACCTCCAAATTAATCTTGTGGGTTTTTTTTATGTTCTAATCTTTTGATTAGCCACCGATCTTTGCACAACTATATGATTGAATTTTACTTTCAGTTTGAGAGAAGGAAGCAGAGAAAACTAGAGCAATTATGAACACATGAAAGTAGATCTGGATAAAGTAAACTAGTAAATTAGATTGTCAAGGATAGGTCAATAGAAATGCTGTGGCAGTTGGTTAAGGGGTATTTCAGAATCCACAAGACAGACCATTTGAATATTTTTTGGAGGTAAAGGTGGATACCTTTTTGGTACATGAAGGGGTGAACGTTTATGAGGCATGAGCCCGAATGTGGGGTTGAGATGACAATCTGACCAGCCATGACCTGAAGCAAGATTGACAGGCTGAAAGGCCCCCCAGCACTCCTGTAGTCTCGTATGTAATTGCAGCACTTCCTGATTTTGTTTAGCAATGTTATGGCAATCAATTCATTGCAAGCAATAAGGGTCAGCAAACATTGTGAGCAACTATTTGGTTTGGCTTCTTTGCTCACAATCGTGCCAACTCCTGCTGCAAAGACAATCTGGATCTCCTTAGAGAACACTTTGTTCGGAGCGGAAATGAAAATTATATCATAATATGAGGCAGGGTCTTTATGAGTGCAATAAATTGAATTTTGCATTCCTTTGAAGTAGCACAGATTTTGTGCATTCCACATCCCGACAATAAACCCGGCTGTTAAAGGAAACCCTTTGCCAATGAACTATTCAATCCCTTTGACTGACCAGTGGGGCAGTGGAAGAATATTTTTCACCCAACCAGTGCTATAATGCAGAAGGTGGGACAATATGTATTATCATTAATACGTTTTAAGATTTTTATGGCATAATGGAATTAGCAAATAATGCTCAGCACTGCCTCCCAGTGGTGACAGGTGGAATATGAGGGAAAGCGCCTAGAAAGTTCATGCCAAGATTGGCCCGTTTTAATTACACTTTGTTATGATTCCCACTGGGCAACTGTAAACCAGAAAAACTCAAGTTTACCAAATTATTCCTGAGGAAGAAAGCACCAACAAGGTATCACATTTTGCAACTTCTAACTTTATGCAAATCAAAGCAAACATGCAATATTCCTGACTTAACGAGCAAATGATGCTTCAAATGAAAAGGTAAATTTAATTTGATCTGATTTATTGATTATCACGTACATTTTGTTACCAAATTTGTGAAAAATGTCGCCATGCTCTAGCGCCATCTTAAAACGCTGTAAAATAGATCACAGCGTAGAAGATAAAAGGCAGAAAAATGAAAAAAAAGATAAACTGTTCAACTATACATTCCTTCCAGTTAAGTGCTTCGTCATTGGCCATGGGCCTAGTGGCCAGGCATGTGCCCCCTTTACCCTGCACTGTCACTAGAACGCAAGTAGTTGCTCTTTAGCACCATCTTGTCTTCATTGATGCCCTCGCCACCAGCAGCCCTTGATGGATCACACCAATGCAGATACCGCCAGGTACTTGGGCCCAAACCTGCCTCCAGGAATCTGCGCTCTGGAAGCCAGGGACACAAACCTGCCTCTGAACCCACCACTGTGAGTGCACGCTGCTGGGCCAACTCGATGCGGCCATCGCTACAGCCAGTTTCTTCCCAAGAAGAAAGTAAAATTTCAAAAAAGGAGTGAAGAAAAGAAAAAAGAATGAAAAGAAACAAATGGAAAAGTGGAAGGAGCAGATGGGCCCCAGGCTCAGAAGTCACTGCTCCACCACCATCTTACTGGGTTTGATTCAAATAATCGTCACTGCAACTCTTCTCATTACTCTGCTCAAGCATGGCATTATGTAACTGCACAGTTCCACAAAAACGCTGTTCTTCAGTCACGCAGCGAGGTGGGTGGGGTGGTCAGGAGTCATATCCAACAATAGCTTTCACCTCGGACTTTCACAAGTTGGATTATCAAAAGCAAAGTAAAAAATCACACAACACCAGGTTATAGTCCAACAGGTTTATTTGGAAGCACTAGCTTTCGGAGCGCTGCTCCTTCGTCAGGTAGCTAGTGAGCAGGATCAGAGGACACAGAATGTATAGTGAACTGATCCAAACTCACTCTGCCACCGCCAAGAGGTGGTGTATACTAAACTATATTTACTACTAAATTCTGAGTCCTATGATCATGCCCCACTAGCTGCCTGACGAAGGAGCAGCGCTCCGAAAGCTTGTACTTCCAAATAAAGCTGTTGGACTATAACCTGGTGTTGTGTGACGCCTCCATATCATATCATCAGTAAGGCACACTTTTACAAACCTTCTCCCTCTCTTGGGTCACGGCAGCACTGATGGTTACCAGTATGCACCTTCAACCAATTAATTACCATTCGTGGCCCAATTCACAATTCAGCCACTTTTGGGAAGACATCCAACACCAATGTGAAGCTATTTACACAGCTTTGCAGGTTTTTAAACCTTTGCATTCACAGAGATATTTAAAGCTCCTGGCTCCATTCTGCCAAACAGAAGACAAACTGGTCTTTGAGAGAGATGTGTTTCTTTTTCTCGAGTGGAAATAGGTATGGTTAGTAATTCTGCAGATGACACCAAAATTGGAGGTATGGTAGACAGCGAAAAAGGTTACCTCAGAGTGCAACAGGGTCTTGAGCAGGTTGGCCAATGGTCCGAGGAGTGGCAGATGGAGTTTAATTTGGATAAATGTGACGTACTGCACTTTGGAAAGGCAAATCAGGACAGGATTTATACCTTAATGGTAAGGTCTTGGGGGGTGTTGCTGAACAAAGAGACCTTGGAGTGCAGGTTCATACATCCTTGAAAGTGGAGTTGCAAGTATTTAGAATAGCGAAGAAGGTGTTTAACATGCAATCCTTTATTGTTCAGAGCATTGAATATAGGAGTTAGGAGGACATATTGTGGCTGTACAGAACTTTGCTTAGACCACTTTTGGAGTATTACATGCAATTCTGGTCTTCCAGCTATAGGAAGAATGTTGTGAAACTTGAAAGGGATCAGACAAAGTTTACAAGGATTTTGCCAGGGTTGGAGGGTTTGAGCTGTAGGGAGAGGTTGAATAGGCTGGGGCTGTTTTCCCTGGAGTGTCGGAGGCTGAGGGGGTGACCTTATAGAGGTTTATAAAATCACATGGGGCATGGATAGGGTAAAGAGGCAAGGTCTTTTCCCAAGGGTGGGAGAGTCCAAAACTAGAGGGCATAGGTTTAAGGTAAGAGGGGAAAGATATAATAGGGACCTAAGCGGCAATGTTTTCATGCAGAGGGTGGTGTGTATGTGGAATGAACTGCCAGAGGAAGTGGTGGAGGCTGGTACAAATACAATATTTAATAGCTATCTGGATGGGTATATGAATGTGAAGGGTTTAGAGGCATATGGGCCAAATGCTGGCAAATGGGACTAGATTAATGTAGGGTACCTGGTCAGCATGGACAAGTTGGACCAAAGAGTCTGTTTCAATGCTGTACATCTCTATAACTCTATGACTCTAAGTGTCTGTTTCTATGCACTATATCGCTATGACTCTAATTGTGTTTCCTTTTCTGTTTCTGCTTGATTTTACTTTGTGCCTCTAACTATGCACTGACTGCCCTTACAGTTTGTCTGCTTCCAGCAGCTTTCCTTTATGTCTGCAGTTTTCCTTTATGTCTGCCAACCAACAGCCTCTTTGTTAACTGCCTTTCTGTTGGTACTGCTTCCAGGTCAAGATTTATTAGGTCACAAGGGTCAACATTCCTCATATCCAACAATTGTGCAAACAAACCCTTTTCAATTGATGCAAATTATTTGAATTCTTTATCAAACATTCATAAAACAAATGCAATTTCCAGATTTAAAAAAAATACACTGATTGCTTACTGTGCTGCTTGTAAGTCAATGCTCTCACAAATGTAATAGTGCAACAACCATCTCCTACAGAGCAGGGGAAGAACAGCAGCAGGGCAGGTGGTTGGTGAATTGGATATTGTGGTGAGTTGTGACAAGCTGGAGCTATAGAAATGTCCCTGTCAGTGGGAAATGGGAAAGAAAGAAGTTGATTTTGGCAGGGAGATTGGGAGAGGGGTATGTGAGGTTGGGTGAGGACAAACTTGGTGTTGTAGAATTCCCAGAACTTTGTTGTTAGACCAGGAGCAACTCCTCCATCATCATATGAAACCTTAATGATATGCAGCCAAAACTTGTGCTCAGCAGCAGCACATCTAGTGGCAGCTTGGAGACTAGGCAGGAATTGCTTAGCTTTTCAGTAAAATTACTTCAAGCTCTGAATTATGGCCTTGGAGGGATAAGGCCTCACCTTGGTGTTCCCTCAGGGCTGCCTTCACCCTCACAAGAAGACTGTCAGCATCAACGCTGGAGACCCATGGGCTCAACTCACTTTCACTTCAACCCCACCCACTCTCACTTCAACCCCTCCCACTCTCATTTCAACCCCTCCCACTCTCACTTCAACCCACCCACTCTCACTTCCATCCTGCCCACTCTCAGTTCAACCCCACCCACTCTCACTTCAACCCCCCACTCTAATTTCCACTCCACCCACTCTCACTTCCACCTTGCCCACTCTCACTTTAACCCCTCCCATTCTCATTTCAACCCCTCCCACTCTCACTTCAACCCCCCCACTCTAATTTCAACTCCACCCACTCTCACTTCAACCCCCCACTCTCACTTCAACCCCACCCACTCTCACTTCAACCCCACCCACTCTCACTTCCACCCTGCCCACTCTCACTTCAACCCCACCCACTCTCACTTCAACGCCCCAATTCTCACTTCAACCCCCCCACTCTCATTTCCACCCTGCCCACTCTCACTTCAACCCCACCCACTCTCACTTCAACCCCCCCACTCTCATTTCCACCCTGCCCACTCTCACTTCAACCCCACCCACTCTCACTTCAACCCCCCCATTCTCACTTCAACCCCCCCACTCTCATTTCCACCCTGCCCACTCTCACTTCAACCCCACCCACTCTTCACTTCAACCCCACCCACTCTCACTCAACCCCCCCACTCTCACTTCCATCCTGCCCACTCTCACTTCAACCCCACCCACTCTCACTCAACCCCCCCACTCTCACTTCCATCCTGCCCACTCTCACTTCAACCCCAGCCACTCTCACTTCAACCCCACCACTCTTACTTCAACCCCCCCACTCTCACTTCCACCCTGCCCACTTTCACTTCAATCCTTCCCACTCTCACTTCAACCCCTCCCACTCTCACTTCAATCCTGCCCACTCTCACTTAAACCCCTCCCATTCTCACTTCAACTCTGCCCACTCTCACTTCAACCCCTCCCAGTGAGTGGCCCATCCCTGTCTCCTGTCTTACCTACACTCTGCCACACCCCTTCCCCACCACACCCCCAATCTGTTTTACCCACAACCATGTCACAGCTTGTCCCCCTGTCTTACCCACACACTGGACATCCTCTCCCACAGCTTCAGGCTTAACAATGAGCTTTTATTGTCTGAAGCTTGCAACTGGGCCATTGATTAATATCTGGGCATGTTATTGGTGGGGAGTGGGGTAATGGACTGGAGTGTGGGGTGATGTGGCCTGGTCCTGGGATCACTTTCACCAGGGAAGCTCATTCAATCTTCCTGCTTACACAGGAGTGTTTTGTTACAAAGAGCTGAATTAATTTTACAAGGAATTGGTGCACAAGTGCCTGAGAAAGCATGGTTAATGCCTGAAAATCCTGCTCATTGGTAGTCCACTTCACCAAAGGATTAGGTCCCTGAATAACATATGGAATCAGCCAGACACCTGAATCTATATTTACTCTTTGTTTACTACTGCTCAAACACAGCAATCCCTTTGAGTACAACAGAATCCAAGAAAGAACAATGAGGAGAAGAATAAATTAAGTGACATGCGCATGATACCATCACTATATTAAAGCATGTGACCTGATGGTATTAGGGTCTCAGACTCCATTTTGTTGGAGATCACCTGAAGCATGACATGCTATTGAAAACATGTTGCTCTGTTGTACCTGGATCGTACAATACCAGCCCAGACACTTCTGTGCCTGTGAATGTAATAATTGTACAGAATAGCCAGCTGTAGTTAATGTTGGATTGGGCAGTACCACATTACCCACTCCTACTTTCTTCTGTTTTGAGGGATGATATAAGGATTGCCACCTCAGGAAAATGACCCGTGTTGGAGACTGAACCTGAATCACAATTGGAATGTTGGCCAGGGTGCCTGAACCCTCAGTTCTTTTATGAATTCCAGCATAAGGTCCTTAAAATGGTAGGCAGGCTCCTAGTTTAATGTCTCAAATGTAAGACAGCCCCTCCAACAATGTAGCAGTACCTCAGGATTGCACTTGTGTGCGAGCTCAGTTTAAATACTGGCCTTATGAGGCTCATTATCTTATTGTTGTTTTGGGGAACGTGCTGTGTATAAAATTAGCTGTCATGATCCTATACTTTATCACAGTGCTTACACTTCAACCGTGCCCCATTGAATTTTACCACCTGTCCTCTCAGATTGGCGAATACAATGTTAGTTAGAATAATTCTTTCCAGCCACTATAGCAATGGTGCACATTAATGTTATTTAATACTAAGATTGTTATGCTGTTGGCTATACTGATTCTTTGAAGTCAGGCAGACACCACCCAACATTTTTTAAAAACACAAATACATAAGAATGAATAAAAATAGATTGCTCAATCTGTTGATCACTTCATTGCTGGTACATTCTTACTTAGAATTAGACACATTGCCATCCTTCTTTAAATAGTTAAAGATCACACAACACCAGGTTATAGTCCAACAGGTTTAATTGGAAGCACTAGCTTTCGGAGCGACACTCCTTCATCAGGTGGCAGTGGAGGACACAACTGTAAAGCAAAAGTTTACAGTGTGATGTAACTGAAATTATACACTGAATAATACCTTGATTGTCTGTTGAGTCTTTCATCTGTTCGAATACCATGATAGTTTCACTTCTGTCATGTGTAAATCATAAAACCTTTTTTTAAAAGTTGCATTCTCAGGTTAACTGTAACACCACTTCCTTAAATAAGGAGACCAATACTATACACAACACTCCAGATGTTGCCTCATCAATACGACTGTCGCAAACTCTTTTAGAAATCAAAAGACCCACGGATGCCAGTTCTGAGGAAGGGTCACTCAACCTGAAACATTAACTCTGATTTCTCTCTGCAGATGCTGCCAGACCTGCTGAGCTTTTCCAGCAATTTCTGTTTTTAATCCTTACTTTCATTTTCCATCCCCCTTGTATTGACTAGGAGAAAGTGAGGGCTGCAGATGCAATCCCTTGCATTGACTGACAACATTGCATTTACTTTCCTAAACTCTTGGTGTACCTATATATGAACTTTATGTGATTTATGTACCAGGACATCCAGGACCACCTGGTGCAAGGGCTCTTGCAATATATGTTCATTTCATTAACATATAGAAAAATCCCATGGTATAGTTTGAAGAAGTAAAGGAACGCTCACTCTTGTTTCCAGGACAATATTAATCAATCAACACATCACTAAAGACACAATTTTCCTCCTTATTCCTGTTTAAAATGTAGAGTTAGCATATTAGACAGTGATTAACATGCTTACACCCACTTCTCAGATATCTCATCCTATCACATGCCTATCAGTTCGTGAAGAACCAATGTGGAGAGGGTTGGTAAGTGTCTCGGTGTCTGTCACAGACCTCATGGCATTCACCAGAAGGCAATGGCCAAAGAAGTGCTAGCACCTTCTAACCTAAAGGTTGTCAGCAAAGGCTGATGGCATCTGGTGATGAGAATGTAGGTGATTCCTATCTTCTTGGTGTGAGGGGGATGGGGTGAGGTGGAAAGGGGATGGGATTGGAGTCAAGGGAAGGTGGGCTGACTATGTTTACTCCCCACTATCCGTGCCTCCGATTGTCCGCAGTTTACAGATATCTGAAGCATCTTACCATTCCGGTGCAGACAAATCACCCTGACTCCCCAGTCAATAAACAAGTTACCTGTCCTGTATGTTGGGAAGGCAGGTAATCAGGGCAGGTGCTGACTTGAGCTCCTGAAATAACTGATGGATCACTGATAGGCCTTAATTGGTCATGGGTCAAGAAGGTCCTCAATGGATCTTCTTGCCCAGAATGTAACTGATGAGGCATTGAGAAGGGGACAGATTTATGGCTGACTTCCCCAATTATATCTCCTTCACGACACCTCCAGAGAGGAGTAAATCCACCCGAACACAAATGACATGGTTGTTGTTAATGGGAGCTTGCTGTATACAAATTGACGGTCACCTTGCCTACCTCACCCTAAAGAGACAGCTCAGAAGAGCCAGGAGGAGACATGAGAAGTTGTTGGCGGATAGGATCAGGATAAACCCTAAGGCTTTCTATAGGTTTTTAAGGAATAAAAGAATGATGAGAGTAAGATTAGGGCCAGTCAAGGATAGTAATGGGAAGTTGTGTGTGGAGTCAGAGGAGATAGGGGAAGCACGAAATGAATATTTTTCGACAGTATTCACTCTAGAAAACGACAATGTTGTCGAGGACAACACTGAGATACAGGCTACTAGACTAGATGGGATTGAGGTTCATAAGGAAGAGGTATTAGAAATCTTGCAGAGTGTGAAAATAGATAAGGTAAAAACAATGACTGCAGATGCTGGAAACCAGATTCTGGATTAGTGGTGCTGGAAGAGCACAGCAGTTCAGGCAGCATCCAAGGAGCAGCGAAATCGACGTTTCGGGCAAAAGTCCTTCATCAGGAATAAAGGCAGAGAGCCTGAAGCATGGAGAGATAAGCTAGAGGAGGGTGGGGGTGGGGAGAAAGTAGCAATGGGTGAGTGGGGGAGGGGATGAAGGTGATAGGTCAGGGAGGAGAGGGTGGAGTGTATAGGTGGAAAAGGAGATAGGCAGGTAGGACAAGTCATGGGGACAGTGCTGAGCTGGAAGTTTGGAACTAGGGTGAGGTGGGGGAAGGGGAAATGAGGAAACTGTTGAAGCCCACATTGATGCCCTGGGGTTGAAGTGTTCCGAGGCGGAAGATAAGGCGTTCTTCCTCCAGGTGTCTGGTGGTGAGGGAGCGGCAGTGAAGGAGGCCCAGGACCTCCATGCACTCGGCAGAGTGGGAGGGGGAATTGAAATGTTGGGCCACGGGGCGGTGTGGTTGATTGATGTGGGTGTCCCGGAGATGTTCCCTAAAGCGCTCTGCTAGGAGGCGTCCAGTCTCCCCAATGTAGAGGAGACTGCATCGGGAGCAACGGATACAATAAATGATATTGGTGGATGTGCAGGTAAAATTTTGATGGATGTGGAAGGCTCCTTTAGGGCCTTGGATAGAGGTGAGGGAGGAGGTGTGGGCACAGGTTTTGCAATTCCTGCGGTGGCAGGGCAAGGTGCCAGGATGGGAGGGTGGGTTGTAGGGGGGCATGGACCTGACCAGGTAGTCACGGAGGGAACGGTCTTTGCAGAAGGCGGAAAGGGGTGGGGAGGGAAATATATCCCTGGTGGTGGGGTCTGTTTGGAGGTGGTGGATGATTTGGTTTATGCGCAGGTTGGTAGGATGTAAGGTGAACACTAGGGGGGTTCTGTCCTTGTTACGGTTGGAGGGGTGGGGTCTGAGGGCGGAGGTGCAGGATGTGGACGAGATGTGTTGGAGGGCATCTTTAACCACGTGGGAAGGGAAATTGCGGTCTCTAAAGAAGGAGGCCATCTGGTGTGTTCTGTGGTGGAATTGGTCCTCCTGGGAGCAGATATGGTGGAGGCGGAGGAATTGGGAATACGGGATGGCATTTTTGCAGGAGGTAGGTTGGGAAGAGGTGTAATCCAGGTAGCTGTGGGAGTTGGTGTGTTTGTAAAAAATGTCAGTGTCAAGTCGGTCGTCATTAATGGAGATGGAGAGGTCCAGGAAGGGGAGGGAGGTGTCAGAGATGGTCCAGGTAAATTTAAGGTCAGGGTGGAATGTGTTGGTGAAGTTGATGAATTGCTCAACCTCCTCGCAGGAGCATGAGGTGGCGCCAATGCAGTCATCAATGTAGCGGAGGAAGAGGTGGGGAGTGGTGCCAGTGTAATTACGGAAGATGGACTGTTCTACGTAGCCAACAAAGAGACAGGCATAGCTGGGGCCCATACGGGTGCCCATGGCTACCCCTTTGGGCTGGAGGAAGTGGGAGGATTCGAAGGAGAAATTGTTAAGGGTGAGAACCAGTTCGGCCAAATAAATGAGTGTGTCAGTGGAGGGGTACTGTTGGGGACGTCGGGAGAGGAAGAAATGGAGGGCTTGAAGGCCCTGGTCATGGCGCAGGGAGGTGTAGAGGGATTGGATATCCATGGTGAAGATGAGCCGTTGGGTGCCAGGGAAACGGAGGTCTTGGAGGAGGTGGAGGGCGTGAGTGGTGTCTCGAATGTATGTGGGGAGTTCCTGGACTAGGGGGGGAGAGGACAGTGTCGAGGTAGGTAGAAATGAATTCAGTGGGGCAGGAGCATGCTGAGACAATGGGTCAGCCAGGGTGGTCAGGCTTGTGGATCTTGGGAAGGAGGTAGAACCGGGCAGTGCGGGGTTCCTGGAATATGAGGTTGGAAGCTGTGTGTGGGAGATCTCCTGAGGTGATGAGGTTCTGTATGGTCTGGAAGATGATGGTTTGGTGATGGGGGGTGGGGTCATGGTCGGGGGGACGGTAGGAAGAGGTGTCCTCGAGTTGGCGTTTGACTTCAGCGGTGTAGAGGTCAGTGTGTCAGCTGGCTTGATGGTGAGGTTGGGATTGGAGCAGAGGGATTGGAGGGCTGCGCGTTGTGAGGGTGAGAGGTTGGAGTGAGGGAGGGGGGTCGACAGGTTGAGGTGGTTAATGTCCCGGTGGCAGTTTGAAATGAAGAGGTCGAGGGCAGGTAATAGGCCAGCGCGGGGTGTCCAGGTGGATGCAGTGTGTTGGAGGTGGGCGAAGGGGTCCTCGGAAGGTGGACGGGAGTCCTGATTGTGAAAGTAAGCTCGGAGGCGGAGGCGGCGGAAGAAGTGTTCGATGTCACAGCGTGTATTAAACTCATTGATGCGTGGGCAGAGGGGGATGAAGGTGAGTCCTTTGCTGAGGACTAATTGTTCGTCCTCAGTGAGGGTGAGGTCCAGAGGGCTGGTGAAAACTCAGCAGGGCTCGGAGCTGGGATCTGGTGTGGGTTTGGAGCTGGGAGTCGGAACGGAGCCAGTAACTGGAGTGGGTGTGGTGGTGGGGGGAATGGGGGTGGAGTCATGAGCAGGGGTGGTGTTCCCCTCAGGGGTCTGGGGGCAGAGAATGGTGACAGTGGGACCTGTGGGGGGCATGATGGGCCGGATGGGATTTATCCTAGGATCCTCTGTGAAGCCAGGGAGGAGATTGCAGAGCCTTTAGCATTGATCTTTAAATTATCATTGTCTACAGGAATAGTGCCAGAAGACTGGAGGATAGCAAATGTGGTTCCCCTGTTCAAGAAGGGGAGTAGAGACAACCCTCATAATTATAGATCAGTTGTGGGTAAAGTGTTGGAAAAGATTATAAGAGATAGGATTAATAATCATCTAGAAAAGAATAATTTGATTAGGGATAGTCAGCACGGTTTTGTGAAGGGTAGGTCATGCCTCACAAACCTTATTGAGTTCTTTGAGAAAGTGACCAAACAGGTAGATGAGAGTAAACTGGTTGATGTGGTGTATATGGATTTCAGTAAGGCATTCGATAACGTTTCCCACAGTTGGCTATTATACAAAATGCAGAGGAATGGGATTGTGGGAGATGTAGCAGTTTGGATCAGTAATTGGCTTGCTTAAAGAAGACAGAGGGTGGTAGTTGATGGGGAATGTTCATCCTAGAGTCCAGTTACTAGTGGTGTACCGCAAGGGTCGGTGTTGGGTCCACTGCTGTTCATCATTTTTATAAATGACCTGGATGAGGGCGTAGAAGGGTGGGTTAGTAATTTGCAGACGGCACTAAGGGCGGTGGAGTTGTGGATAGTGATGAAGGATGTTGTAGGTTACAGAGAGACATAGATAAGTTGCAGAGCTGGGCTGAGAGGTGGCAAATGGAGTTTAATGCGGACAAGTGTGAGGTGATTCACTTTGGTCGGAGTAACTGGAATGCAAAGTACTGGGCTAATGGTAAGATTCTTGGTAGTGTAGATGAGCAGAGAGATCTTGGTGTCCAGGTACACAGATCCTTGCAAGTTGCCACCCAGGTTGACAGGGTTGTTAAGAAGGCATACAGTGTTTTAAGCTTTTATTAATAGAGGGATCGAGTTCTGGAACCATGAGGTTATGCTGCAGCTGTACAAAACTCTAGTGCGGCTGCACTTGGAGTATTGTGTACAGTTCTGGTCACCGCATTATAAGGAGGATGTGGAAGCTTTGGAAAGAGTGCAGAGGAGATTTACTAGGATGTTGCCTGGTATGGAGGGAAGGTCTTATGAGGAAAGGCTGATGGACTTGAGGCTGTTTCGTTAGAGAGAAGAAGGTTGAGAGGTGACTTAATAGAGACATATAAGATAATCAGAGGGTTAGATAGGGTGGACAGTGAGAGCCTTTTTCCAAGAATGGTGACGGCGAGCACAACGGGGCATAGCTTTAAATTGAGGGGTGATAGATACAGGACAGATGTGAGAGGTGGTTTCTTTACTCAGAGAGTAGTAAGGGTATGGAATGCTTTGCCTGCAATGGTAATAGATTCGCCAAGTTTAAGTGCATTTAAGTCGTCATTGGACAGGCATATGGCCGTACATGGAATAGTGTAGGTTAGGTGGGCTTCAGATTGGTATGACAGGTCGGTGCAATATTGAGGGCCGAAGGGCCTGTACTGCGCTGTAATGTTCTATGTTCTGTATTCTATCACAACAGTATCGCCAGTTCAAATATTCTTCATTGGATGTAAAGTACTTTGGGATGTTCTGACATTGTGCAAGATGCTAAATAAATGCAAATGTTTCCTCTGTAAAAACCTGATGAGAATGATGTTTTAATATATTAATGATTGTGTTCTATTGCAGTGTAATTAAATTTACTTTGATGTGGTGCAGGATTAAAATGGATGGCAAACACAGTAAACGGAAGCACAGAGGGCTCTGTGGATGATCGTTTTGTTTCTGCAACTCAGACGCAGTGCAACAAGCAGGGTCACTGGCACTGACCAGAAGTCAAATGCAGCCTGTAGTCTGAAACAGGGTTTACAAATGCTGGCTAGGGAGAGGCACAAGGGTATGGAGAGGGCTTTTAGCCCATGAGCTAGTGGCAATGAGGTTTTGCTCAAGATGAAGTGATCTTTCCAACAGACAAGGGTGATTGGAACTCAGACTAGATGAGGAGCACCACTGGATGCAGTGCATGCTTCACAGTGACAAAGCTGACATGATTGTGAAAGAAACAAAAACACAGCAATTCCTGGAGGAACTCAGCAGGTCAATCAACATCTGTGGAAAGAAAGCACAGAGTGAACATTTTGAGTTCAGTGACCCTTCTTCAGACACTTCCAGTTCATTGGACTCAAAACATTAACTCTGTTTCTCTCTTGATAGACACTGCCAGACCTGTTGAGCGCTTTCAGGAATTTGTTTTTATTTCAGATCTTTAGCACCTGCAGTTCTTTGTTTTATTTATACCAATTGTTAAAGAACTGGTTGAATAAAGAAGGTGAGCTACAACTCAGGTTCAAGCTCCATGTCATTTTGGATGGGAAGGGATAAGAAGATGTTGTTGAAACTTTATTGCTGGAACAGCACAGCAGGTCAGGCAGCATCCAGGGAACAGGAGATTCGACGTTTCGGGCACAGGCCCTTCTTCAGGAATGTTGCTTGTGTAATAAGAAGATGTTGCTTGTGTAATAAGGAGCCTGTAAGATTAATGGGGAAAGTTTGGCGACATTTTTGGAATTACATTAACAATGCTGTTGAATGTTATAAAATCAGTGACTGATTTCTATTAATGAAAGCTCATTCATGCTTTTTCCACCTCCAGTCTTGACTATTCGAACAGGCTGGAGTCCATTTAATCACTCAGTACAAGTTTTAGCTGATCCAAGTTCCTACTATCTGTCTCCAATCCATGCTCAAGTTTGACTTATTCATCACCCCTGTCATCACTGACCTACCATGGCTTACAGTCACTGAACATCTCAAATTTGAAACTCTAATCCACATATTGCCATCCCTCTTTCACTGTGTCATCTCTTCCATGCCTCTTCTCCAGCTGTGACCGTGTGTGTATCCCTCTAACCTATACACATTGCCCACCTGTTCTGGAGTAACCATGTCAGCAAACTGAACCTTGAATCTCTTCCCTAAATCCCTGTACTTCTGCATCACCTGTCTTTCTTAAAGCTTCCACTTTTACCAAACTTCAGCTCACCCCCCCCCCACCCCCCGACCCCCCCCCCCACCAATCCTGTGTGTCTTTGGCGCCAGGTCCAACTTTGTTCCAGCTCAGATGAAATCCCACTAAGCCCCATCACTCTTACCTCCTGCTCACCCAAAATCCTGAGCCTCATTTTTACGTTGTATCATGGCTCTTATCTTCCCTGTATCTGCAACCTCCTCTGATATTACAGTCCACCCAGGTCCCCGGCAGCAGTCCCCCAACCTTCCAATTCCCCTGACTCCATTTTCAGCTCCATTCACCCCACTCTTCCTCGATTTGCTCCCTAAATCTATCCTGGTCTTGAAGACATTGCTAAAACCCATTACCTAAGATGAAACTATTGGTCACCTCATCTGCTGTCTCTGTGCCCATTTCATTCCGGTTATGCCTCTTGTGAGATGCCTTGGGCTGCTTTTCTATGTTAAATCTAAAACAGCTTGGCTAAGTTGTGAGGTGCCAATGAGAGGAAATCAAATCACTTAGTTTTCCTTCAAAGCTGCCAAACCCAAACTTACAAAAGAACAAAAACTGTCCAATCAAATAATTCAATTATCAATTTGAGTCTCTATGTTACAAAACAGATGTAGATGCACAAAACCAGGTGCAAAAACAGGCTTTGCAAGAATTGTATTAGTGTTGAGTGATTATATCTTTCGGGGCGGATTGAGCAGACTGGGGTTCTATTTGAGAGAAAAGAAACAAAACAGAGGGAATGGTCTGTTTAAGGTCTTTCAAATTATGAAGGATTTTACTAAGGTTTTAACACAGATAAATATTTTCCTGATGTGGGAATCCAAAATCTGAATATAAAAGTCACGAATCAATTCAATAAAGAATTCAGAACTCATCTAGCAGAGACAATGTAGAATCTTTTACCACATGGAATGGTTAAATGAGAAATATCTTTAAAGGGATAAGTACATGAGGGGGAAAAGTATAGAACAATATGCTAACATGTAAAATGAATGGCCTGTTTCTGTCCTAGAAATGTATAATTCTCTCTCTTCACATAAAAATCTATTTGCTATTTTCTTCTGAATCCACGTTAGCATATAGAACTAGAGATAGCAAATTATAAACTTAGCGAATTATAAACTTAGTGAATTATAAACTCAGCGAATTCTAATGGAGGTATGCTATCGAAAATACATGGCATGAGTGGAATTTATTGATTCATTATTTTATAATATTATTGTCAGCGCATGTATGTGTTTTCTAAAGAGGACATTTTCAAAGCAGGAGATAATGGCTACAGCAGTAGGAATATTATACTGAAAATGAACGTGAGAACAGATAGAGAGACCAGGTCTGCAACTCTCTCAGAGAGAGGCTACATGACCTAGTTAGTGGATGTAAACTATATTGGTTTTACATACAACCAGCAGAAACCCACTGCAGGCCAACAGCCATTCTATTTCTCTGATTTTCTGAAATCCATATCATCATAGTTGGTGAGTTGAAAACCCATTGAAAGGCCTCAACACCACAAGTGGAACAGTTTTGAATCTATAATTGGTCTCGGAAAAAGAAAATGTGTGTGTCTGTGTGTGTGTGTGTGTTGCATCACAAGAGAAATGAATCTTCCAGTTGATGTTATGAAGGGTTTGCACCCTACCTCATAAGCCCCACTCCCTATGATCTGCAGGCAGCTGTGTTCATGAAATGATTCAGTATAGAAGGAGACCATTCAGCATATTATGCCTCAGATTGTACTTTTCAAGGGTGATATAATTAGTTCCATTAGCCTGCTCTTCCTCCATATCCTAGTCAGTTTTCGCATTCATGTCATATTGCAGTCATGGAAAGGTGAGTACATCAGACAGAGCACTGAATTAACAGCCTGGATTGAGTGCTTAAGTCTCCTGAACCCATGTGTTCTGACCAGAAGCAAGAATGTTACCAGTTAAAACGCAGCTGACACCTCTTCAGAAGAATTAATGTTTACATTGCAAGTTTCTCTCTGAAATGTCATTCATGGGGTGAGGGTAATGCTGGCACATCCAACATCTACCACAAATACTTAATTACCCTTCAGAAGATGGTGACGAGCTATCATCTTGATTATAACGGAATGGCTTATGAGGGCATCTCAGAGGGCAGTTAACGTGGATAACTCTTGCTTGGGCCTGGAGTCATATAATGTCCAGACTGGGAATGGGCGGTGGATTCGCTTCCAGAAACTACAATTATGAACTGGACAGGGTTTTATGATAATCTGATAGTTTTATTTCCTCAACTGAATTCAACTTCCAGCCATGTCCCTTGAATAATAATACCAGATCTCTTGTTCAGTAGCGTAAGTACTGAACTACTCATTTTTAAGGCATCGTTTAAGTTTCACGCCTGGTTTAAATGCATAAAAATGATTGATTACTAAATACAAAGATAACTTTTTAAAAGGTCAAGTGACCCATGTTCTTAGCTTTGTGTGACAGTTGTTGATCTACCTTGGGTGAAAGGTAAAATCGCCATGGTCTTACTGGACTGTAGCATTGCTCTCTCATTAGAAGGAGAGAGACACAACCGGTATGAGTTTAACCTGAGGGTCACCACACCTCAGGTGAAGGGACAAGCCTTTCACGGTAACCTCAGTCAGTTTGGGAATTGAACCCATTCAGTTGGCATTATTCTATGCTGAAATTGAGCTAACCAGCATTGGGTACACGAGATCACATTCTGTAATGTGTAGAAAATAAACAAGAATAGATGTAAGACTTCAGTTTTAGGTCAGAAACCCCCGCCTCAGAGGTTTGGCTAATAGCAACTTTAAAGTTCACAGTTACAGGTTACAAATTATTGCTAATCTCATTTCAGTCACATCAACTCCCTCTCCCAGATGGTCTAAAGGCAAAGTAAAACATTTTCCTTGAACAAATTGAAATGATGATTATTTTTCTAATAAACTGAATTTGCAATTTTAGAATGCAAAATTGCCAACAAATAGCTTTATTCAAAATGTCAGAACATGATTTAAGTTGATCAAGCGCCATGTTTCCATTTTCGCTACTTGATTGCCAAAAGGTACCCTGCTTAAAATGGTCCCAGGTGGATAGATTATTTGATGTTTGCAACTGCCTTCTGCAACCCACATCCTGGATAATGTAACTCACATGGGGTCAGTTTTGGCTGTGAAACTGTCAGCTAATAATTCATTCCAGCAGCACACTCGGTGCACTGGTTGTAAAAGAACAGTGCCAGGGCTCAGTATCTTCACAGCACAGCTTTCAACAACTCGCAGCAACAGCACACTTGCCTTCATTGCTTCGAACTTTGAGTATAGGTATTGGGACGTTATGCTGAGATTGTACAAGACGTTGGTGAGGCCTCTTCTGGGGTAATTTGTGCAGTTCTGGTCGCCCTGTTATAAGAAGGATATTATTACACTGCAGACGGTTCAGAAAAGGTTTACCAGGATGTTGCTGGGAATGGAGGGTTTGAAATATAAAAGTAGACTGGAAAGACTGGGATGTTTTTCACTGGAATGTAGGAGGTTGAAGGGTAACCTTATTGAGGTTTTGAAAATCATGAGGGGCATAGATAAGGAATGACAAGGGTCTTTTCCCTAGGGTGGAGGAGTTTAAAAGCAGTGGGAATATTTTTAACAAAAACTGAAATAGTTGGAAAAGGTCAGAGTGTCTGGCAGCATCTGTGGAGAGAAATCAGAGTTATTGTTTTGGGTCCAGTGACCCTTCCTCAGAGCTGATGGTTGTTAGGAATATGTTCGTTTTTATGCAGAAGATAGAGTGAGGGGACTACTTGCCAGTAACAGTCCCCACTAACTGTTCATTCTCCCACCTAATGGTTGTCCACTCCTTTGTCAGTCCAACTGTGCATCTCTCTCTGAACTCTATCTCCCCCTATCGTTTACTCCTTACTCACTCCCCGTTCTATCTTCTGCATAAAAACCATCAGTTCTGAGGAAGGGTCACTAGACCGGAAACATTGACTCTGATTTCTCTCCACAGATGCTGCCAGACCTGCTGAGCTTTTCCAGCATCCACAGTTCTTTTGCTTTTTATTGGACAAATTTTTAAGGTGAGAGGAGAAAGATTTAAAAAGGACATGAGGAACAACTATTTGTCACAGTGGTGCATGTCTGGAATGACCTGCCAGTGGATGCAGGTACAGTCACAACGTTTAAAAGACATTTGGACAAGTACATGAATTAGAAAGGTTTGGAGGGATAAGGGCCAAATGTAGGCCGGGGGGATTAGTCTCGTTTGGGAACATGGTTGATGTAGACTGGCTGGACAAAGGGTCTGTTTCCATGCTCTATGACTCTACAGGGACCATCTGCAACAGGTTCCTGCTGTATTCTTTCCTGTCTTTAGAGGGATGTCAGGGTAATTGGGACAAACAATAGTTTCCTCCATAGCTATGAGAGATTGGAAAGAAACGCGTGTCTGAAATCTTTACCCTTTCTGATATTTTTAATCAACCTGATGTGACACCCCTCTAGAGCAAGTGGGGCTTAAACCCAAGACCCTGGCTCAGAGATAGAGATAATACCCCACTGTCCCACAAGACCCCTTCTTTACCCTTTTTATGTTTGTGCTTATCGGAAGGAGGAAGGGAGGAGGGTGGAATAAACGTGCAAATCTAAATGTTTTAAACTTGCTTCAGGGCAATTAATATTTCTAAAAAGACTAAAGGTGTGCTCATGGTTTCAGTTCCCTTGGAGTAGAACCTAAGATTGGAAGACAAACAAGCATTTTGCCAAGATGGGAGAAACAAATCCAGGGAGGGAAAGCAGAACGGAGATGATTTGTAAATACTCCATTCAGAGAAAGGTAGATAATGAACAATTATCAAATGGCCTAACAGTAAACTGTCCAATAATGTAATAGATCACCATTGAAGTGATGGAAGGACACAAAAATAAGTCCAAAACAAAATTAAAAGCCCCAAAGATTTTCTCCTACAATATTCTAGGAGAACATGTGTTTAAATATGTCCCTCCTATAAAATAGCACCTCAGTACTATTGAACGTACTCAGTACTAAAGAGTGAACATTGAACGGAAGGTAGTATATTGGGAGAGAGGATGCAGTGTGGCCCCTTTCGGTCTTAGCTGCCCATGGGTTGCACCCTCGTTGTTCTGGCTTTCTGATTCCCTGAAGCAACGTCCCTTGTGACCAATGCTGGAGTGACAGACGCGGTCACAGAGGTCACAGAGGTCACATCTGTATGTGGTCATTGATCTGCTGGAGCTGCTGCACTCCTTCCTTGGTGCCTGCTTGTCTGCTGCAGCGCTCATCAGCTTCTTTTCCCCTGTGTTGAGGTGTTGGTTCAAGGGTGCTTCTCCATCTAGTGCGGTCAGCTGCAAGCCGCTCCCAGGGGTCCGTAATGATATCAAGCGCCTTCATGTCCCTCATGCAGATGTCCTTGTAGCGCAGCTGGGGATGCCCAGTGGGTCTCTACCTGGATGTGAATTCTTCGTAGAGGATATCCTTTGGGATGCGGCCATCCTCCATGTGGTGGACGTGGCCCAGCCAGCGCAGTCTCCGCTGCCTGAGCAGAGTGTACGCGCTGGGAAGGCCAGCTCGAGGTAGGACCGCTGTGTTGGACACTCTGTCTTGCCAGAATATGCCCAGGATTCGGCAGATACTCCTAAAGTGGAAGGTGTTCAGTCTTCTCTCCTATCCGGCATATATAGTCCCCGTTTCACTGCCGTACAGCAGTGTGCTTACGGCGCAGGTGTTGTAGACTGACATTTTGTCTTCACTCTCAACTTGGGATTTGTCCGTACTCGAGTTGTGAGGTGAGTCACAGTTGACGCAGCTTTCCCGATCCTCTTGTTGAGCTCTGTGTGCAAGGAGAAGTTGTCAGTGATGGTACAGCCAAGGTACGTAAACTGATGGACGATATTGAGTTCATAGTCATCGATGGTGATGCCGGCGGTGCCTCTGAGTCCTGTGCCAGGACGCTCGTCCTCTTCAGACTGATAGTCAGCCTGAAATCCTTGCAAGCATGAGAGAGGTGATCTATCAAAACTGGAGAGGATACTGACAGAGTCAACACAAAAATAGAATTGAGGGTTCTGATAAAGTATTACTGGACCCAAAAGGTTAACACTGATTTGCTTGCCACAGTTGCTGCCAGACCTGAGTTTCTCCAGCATGTTGTTTTTGTTTCAGATCTTCAGCATCTGCAGCTCTTTCCGTTATCGAACTGAGAGTTGAAGGCTAGACTTGTGGATAAGCTAATGAAACATACCATGGAACTTTGAACTGAGAACAATGGTCTATATTTGGAAGACCCATTAAAATAGACTATAGTATGTCCACCTTTGGATTGTTTACTAATGTCATATTCTTCTTCAAAAATAAAACATTTGCATTAGTATAGCACCTTTTAAAAGCCCGGACTACCCTGAAGTGCTTTACAGCCAACGAATTACTTTTTAAAGAGTAGCACTGTCAAAATGGAGGAAATGCAACAGTCGGTTTGTACACAGTAAGATCCCACAGACAGAAATGTGGATAATGAGTAGATAATCAACTATTGTGATATTGATTAAACAATAAATACATGCCAGGACGCCAGGGAGGATCTTTCCCTGATCTTTAAAATGGTGCCCAGGATCTTTTACATCCAGTCAGTATTTCGATTAACATCTCATCTGAAAGGCAGTGCCTCTTCCACTGAGGACTGGAGTGCATCTTGATTTGTATGCTCAGTGCTTTGGAATGGAACACACAACCTTCAGATTCAGAGGTGTGAGTGGTACTCACTGAGGCACAGCAGATACTTTAGCAGAGATAACACATAATGGAAGCAACAGAAACGTTTGACCATATAGTCATGAGGTGATGCTGCGCCTGGGCATATTGTTGTTACACTCCTGGAGGATCTGCACTTGGTTTATGGTGCAGCATTAGGTGCTTTGGATAGAGTCAGAGAGTCTCAGAGGGTATACAGCATGGAAACAGGCCCTTCAGCCCAACTCATCCAGGTTTCCTACTTGCCTGCATTTGGCCCATTTCCCTCTCAACTTTTCCTATCCTTGTAACTGTCTAAATGTCTTTTAAATGTTGTAATTGCTCTCGTGTGATTGAAGGTATTCTCTTGAAGGGAGAGCATGACTCTTGTATTATAGAGATGGTTTGCCACAGCCATCAGCTTACACCAAATTCATTGCATTCAAAAAAAGAGTAAATAAAAACTGAGAGAACTGCGGATGCTGTAAATCGGAAACGAAAACAGAAGTTGCTGGAAAAGCTGAGAAAGTCTGGCAGCATCTGTGAAGAGAAATCAAAGTAAATGTTTCAGAGGCAAATGTCAGTTTAAATGCAGAAGATAGCTACCATCAGTTCTGAGAAGGGGTCACCAGACCTGAAGCATTAACTCTGATTTCTCTTTACCGATGATACCAGACCCATTAAGGAAAGATTCCCTGGGTCATTATCGCCTTATATTTCCTTCATTACCACAGTGACTGCATTTTAGAAATACTTCATTTGAGTGGATGCCATTTGGACAGCTATGAAACACATTACATCAATGCAAATACTTTCTGACTTTAAGTGTAGATCCTGCAGATAAACAATTGTGAGATGAGGTAAAAACAATGACTGCAGATGCTGGAAACCAGATTCTGGATCAGTGGTGCTGGAAGAGCACAGCAGTTCAGGCAGCATCCGACGAGCAGCAAAATCATGCTTTTCAAATTCTGACTTGATCAACATTTCTTGCTAATCGTGGTATTTGAAGGAGAACATCTGCCTGGTGGAAGATACAATTCCAAATACAATCTCTCACTCCAAGCCAAATGGCTCTGCCAGAGCTTGTTTTGCTGATGTTAACATTTTTAAGCCTGTGCTGTCTATTCCTGATGGTTTGTCATACTTATTTTGTGAATATCAGGTTCTGCTCATTGGCTCGTGTTTGTGTTTTTGGCTCATCTAACATTTTCCTGAGTTTGGGCCAGATTCTTTTGGTGATGAAAGAAGTATTGATTCAGTTGTTCTCCAAGGCCTCTCTTTGATGTGGGAATCAAACAGGCATATAATGTATCAAAAAACAGAACCAATATAGACTTGACAACTTCTAATCTTGTGTAAATAAACATAGAGTGATTGGTGTCAGGCTTCAACACATTGTAGTCCACTCATTTCACCCGATCTGAAAATTCTTCAGGCTTATGCCCGAAACGTCGATTCTCCTGTTCCCTGGATGCTGCCTGACCTGCTGCGCTTTTCCAGCAACACATTTTCAGCTCTGATCTCCAGCATCTGCAGACCTCACTTTCTCCTCATTTCACCCGATCCCCACCAGCTCCGTTCATACCTCACTGGGGTAGTGCACTGGAAATTAAGCCCACCTTTTCCCAGATTTGTCATGAAAATGAAAGATTTTAAAGTAAGTACGCAAAATTCCCCAACCGGCCTGGTTTGGCAGGAAACACTGACCAGGTAGATATACTGAACAAGAATTCCTGTTTATTACAACCACAGAACAATCTTGATTATCCGAACAAGGGAGGCGGGAGGAGGTAGGGTGGGGGGAGGGGGCAATTTGTTCGAATAACTGATTGTTCGGATAAGTGATTGTTCGGATAACTGACCTGATCGTAAACAAAGGAAGCCATACTAGATTAATTACGTAAAAAAGCATATTTAGAGTTTTTATTCATTCAATCGATAAAATGTGTACAAATTTTACAAATAAAATCACTTTTGGGCTCGAGTTTGGCTGAAGTCTGTGAAACTTTCCACTGACATTTTCCTCGGTTTTATCCTAGCCGATATCTTTCTGCTCAGTGTTGTCCCACCATCCAGACTAATCAAGTGTTGTCCCTCCCTCCATCAGCAACTGCTAAGCCCTTAGAGAGAGAGAGGCACAAGATACAGGGGGAACGCCAGAGACAGGGAAGATTTTTTTCTCTGACTTCAATTCCTGTCTTCTCATCAATTTCTTTTAGGGGGGTAATGCTTTCCTCGTGTTTACCCCCATCCAGTTTTCCTCCTGTTTATTTTCATGTATGCTAACTCACAATGATTTGCTTTGTAAATGCGTAGGCCTACTTTGCAGTGATTGCAACACCAGGGAGTGAGGTGGAAATTGAACCACGGAGGGGCAGTCATTGAAACTGCATTACCAGAAATAACAAGCTTTTGTTTTCCTCGACTTTGGCACAGGGGAGGGGGAATGTTGGAAGATTCAAGAGATAGTTCTAACGGACGTAAAAATGATGATGGCAAAACTTCACTTTTCA
Organism: Chiloscyllium plagiosum; assembly: GCF_037043375.1. NCBI lineage: Eukaryota > Metazoa > Chordata > Chondrichthyes > Orectolobiformes > Hemiscylliidae > Chiloscyllium > Chiloscyllium plagiosum. The sequence continues at coordinate 13,325,107 of NW_028270174.1, read as the reverse complement.
CAATTCACCACCTGGTTTAACCAGCGACCCAGAGCTCTGAAAAACAAGAAGCCAAATATCTTCAGAACTAATTGAAAATAATAACATGGGGTGAGGGGAGAGGGATTGAAATGATTTCAAAATAAACTTAATCAGAAACCTGTGGGGGTGGCCGAATATTTTACAATCAGTCCAACATTGAAATGCTTGATTCGTTGTGAGTTAGTGAAGTTCTTCAGATGGGATCTCTTTTACAGGGACCTTGAGATCTTGTTTGGATATTCCAAAATACGGATAATTGATGTTCGGATATCCGAGGTTGTTCTGTAATGAGATTCTAGCTACAGATCAACAAAATAAATAGTTAGACTACAACATTGCTAGTTATAACTCTATTCTCCATGTAAACTGTCCCCTTACACAGACAGACAGACAGACAGACAGACAGACAGACAGATGTAAGGCAGGATAAAACCAAAAACATGGATGGAGGGGAAAAACTGGAAAGACAATTCAGTAGTCTTTGGTCCGCAAGTTTTGTTCTATTGTTCTTGTTGATCAAATCAACTCTCTCTGTCTTGCTCCCAGTCCCAAGAATCAGTCTCATGGCTTTAGACAAGGAAAACGCCTTTGTCATCAACAACTGGTCACGAATCCAGAGACCAACTGACACTTTGTTGCCTACCAGAGCTTCATCTGCATAGAGAATCTCACACTTCCTGATGACACGAGGCAAGCCCTCCTGCTTAATTTAAACCAGCAACACAGAAAAGATTTATCCCGTGCCCTAATCTGTGAAAATTTAAGAGGCCAAAAACTAAAGTAAAAGTAACAACTTTATTTCTTGAAGTAAAACAGAGAATAATCAACTAACCTATTCACAACTCCGTCTCTAACCATCCCCTTATATAATACCAGTCTAATAAAACCCTCCAATAAAGATTTACTAAAAATTCAAGTTTTCAAAATCAGCCAGCTGTCGAATCTTCTATTTGGATCTTCGTGTGTCTTCTTTTCTTCTTCTCAGGGATTCTGCTTCACAGGTTACTGATCGACAAAGGTACCTTTACGAGAGCTATTCTATTCTCAGGGCAGTCTGCAGATGTCGCTGGCTTGGCGGTTCGCCCCCCCTGAACTGTTCGATTTTCCACAGTCTTATACATCCCCAAAGCATCGGATTGTATCATTGGCTTTTAAGATTGTCAGTAGATTCAATTCAAACTTGATTGGGGTTTGGTATTTTTCATGGTATAATTTAAACTGATTGGCCTAATTCGAATCTGTTTTGTCGTTTCCAGGCAACCCAGCTAATCTAGCTTTCGACCAAGTGTTACATTATTACCTTATTGGGAACACTTGGGGCTGTCAGGTAGTTCTGCTAGCTTTTAACTCGCTTAAAGGTACAGTACACCCACATCTTCATAACAGACTACAACCACTTCAATTACTGTCTATGCAAATAAGTATTCACAATGTTTTCCATAGTGCCTCAATTTCTTCAACACTGATTTCTCTCCATAGATGCTGCCAGACCTGCTGAGCTTATCCAGCAATTTCTGTTTTTGTTTCTGATTTACAGCATTTGCGGTTCTTTCAGTTTTTAATAAATTATTAGAGTTGGGCAATATTGATCAAAAGGGAATGCCTTTGTGACTGTTTCTTATAACAGTATGTTTTGGAAACAAATGCAGATAAAGGTATTTTAAATATCATCTGGTGCAATGAGGCAGGTTTAATTAGTAATCTCATATGAATAATCCACTGGGAAATAATGGTCACAAATGCAATTGAATTCATATTATGTTTGAAAATGACATATTCCAATCAATAAACAAGAAGACTAAACTTAAACAAAACTCAAATATACAGAGGTGAGTGGAGGCCTGGCTGAGGTTGGTTGGTTAACAGACTAAATGTACGGTAATCGTGGGAATCAGTTTGGCACCCATGGGGCCCTGGGACAGGGAAACTGAGAAAAAAAATACAGCTGCTCCCACAGGTTGAAGCTTCAGTGGAGGTGTGGTTACTAAAATAGAATAAAGTAATGTGATATAACTTAATTTAAGGTAATTTGAATTCAGCTTAATTTAATTTTTATTTAATTCGATTGTAGTTTAGTTTAAGTTAAGTAGGTACATTTGTTCTGGTAGAATAGTAGGTAGTTTATTATTAATAGTATTGTGATATGACATTGTTGTACTACCTGTATCTTCTTCTATTTTGGTTTTGTTTTTTAGATATAGTTGCTTTGTAAAAGCTTTGTAAAAGTTTTTAATAAAAATATTTATTAAAAAAATGTACGACAGTAAGTAAAGGGGGAAACATTTAAAGCAATAATGTATAAATGTCCAACAAAATCACTGGAAACAAAAACTCAGTGAGAAAGCTCCACCTGTAGCTTACTTAAGGGGGTTAAGGATTGTAATTAGAGGCATGTAGTTTTGCAAAGACTTTGTAAGTCTGAAGATTGGGAGCTTCTCGGAAACCAGCGAAAAACTACTAAAAAGTTGATGCTAATGGCAAAAATAGAATATGATTGTAAACTATCCAGGAATAGAAAAGAGATTGTAAGAGTTAATGGTTGGGCCCTGGGGACTGTTGACAAACAGAGAGACCTAGGGTTTCAGGTACACAGTTCCTTGAAAATTGCGTCACAGGAATAGTGTGAAGAAGATGTTTGGCACGCTTGCTTTCATTACTCAGACCATTGAGTATAGGAATTGGGATGTCATGTTGCAGTTGTACAGGACATTGGCAAGGTTACTGTTGGAGTACTGTATATGGCCTTTTATAGGAAGGATACTATTTAACTGGAAAGGGTGCAGAAAAGACTAATCAGGATGTTACTGGGACTGGAGGGGGAGAGTTATATGGATAGGCTGGGGCCTCTTTCACTGGAGCATATGAGGTTGAGGGGGTGACCTTACAGAATTTGATGAGGGGCACAGATAAGGTGAATAGCAAAGTTCTTTTTACTAGGTTAGGCGAGTTCAAAACTAGAACGCATAATTTTAAGGTAAGAGGAGAAAGATTTAAAAAGGACCCGAGGGAGAACTTTTTCACAAACAGGGTGGTTTACGTGTGGAATGAACTGCCAGAGGAAATGGTCGATGTAGGTACCATTATAATATTTGAAAGATATTTGGACAAGTACATAAGTAGGAAAGATTTAGAAGGATGTGGGCCAAGCACAGGCAAATTGAGCAGTTTAGTTTAGGAAATCTGGTCAGCATAGATGAGTTGGACAGAAGGGCCTGTTTCCATGCCGTATTACTCTATGATTCTAAGATCTTTTGTAATTATATTTGAAAAGAAGGAGAGTAGCTAAAGTAAGTGTTAGTCCCTTAGAAGTGAAGACTGGTGAAATTATTCTGAGGGATGAGAAAATGGCAGACATATTTTGTATCTGTCTCCCCAGTTGAAAACTCATGTTAGTTGCCAGAACAGAGGGTAACCTGGAGGCAAAGAGGAATATAAAAATTAAGGTAATTAAGGTAATACCAGCAGAGAAAATGTACCAGAGAACCTTCAGGAGTTAAAATCTTATGAACCCCAGGACTTGATGGCCTGCATGCAATATTTTTAACTTACAAACGCTCATACTTACATTCGCGATCCCATACAAGGGTGTAATTTTAAAAATCCAACATGCAAACATTTCCTCTACTTATGAACAGCTACTTTATATTGTTCTGCATTGTGTTCCAACTTGCCGACAAGTCAACTTTTGAACAGATTCAAGGATGGAGTCCATTTGCAACCTGGGGACAGCCTGCACTAAGGGGCTGAGTAAATTGTGTTGATATACTCAGGAATTTGGAAGAATGAATAATAATCTCATTAAACATTCATGGCTATGAAGGGCCTTGACAAAGCAGATACTGAGACTCGTTTCCCAGCTGGAGTATAATGGGCTCAGTATAAGGAGCTAATTATTTAGGATGGATGAGAAGAAATTTTTTCCCTTGAAAAGTTGTGGATCTTTGGAATTCACAATCCCAGAAGGTTGTCAGTGAGCCATAATTCAATAGATTTGAGGCTGAGATAGACACATTTTTGGTCTCTCTTTTGGGAATCAAGAGGTTTATGGAATGGACGGGAATGTGCAGTTAGAAGTCAAGACCAGCCATTATTGAGAATGGAGAAACCCTCCCTCCCCCCGCCATGGACTGAATGGTCCATTCTGACTCCTACCTCTTGTGGATGCAACAAGATACTCATCCATTTGGAAAGGGTTGGCTAAGCTGTCCTTGGTGAGAAATCTGAAAGAAGGGATTAATGAACAGGAAGACAGTTGTCACACACAATAATAGGTTTAATGTTAGAAATAACAGAAACCAGAGGTTTTGGCCACTTGATTAAATTAGCAGAAAAAAGGTTTAACAGTTGCTTTCATAAGTGAATCAGACATACATTTAGAAAGAAGACATTTGTAGAATTGTGGAGAAAGAGTGGAGGAGTTTGATACATCTTTCAAGCAGCAGGCAATGAGTTGCGTGGGCTCTTTCTGTGCTGTATAATGCAATGATTCCAAGAAGTGAATTTGCCAGCTGGCCTATTGGAGCTCATGTTTTTGTAGTTGTTATTGTGCAGGTTCACAACGTTTTGGGCTCATCCTGTTTGCCCACAGCAAATATCTATGAACTTCCTTCCAACCGTAAGCAGTTGCCAGATCATATGAGTCATTTTCTGTGGCCACTCAGAAACTCTTTAGATGTTAATCTAGAGAAACTGTCCAAAACCATACTGATATGCTTCGAATATGAATGAAATAAGTTCCAGATGATTCAAATGTTCTAAAATCATCCTAGATCAGTGAGAAAGGAGATGGCAGATTGGATTAGAGCTCTGATCTTTTGCCCAGGATGCCTGGCATCTGTATTTTGCTCCCTCTGATGAGTTAAGTAGTCAAAAGAACAAAAGACTTGTATTTGGGTCACATCTTTCATGATCATCAAACATCTTCAAGTATTCTACAGACAATGAAGTACTTCTTAAAAAAAATATTGTTGTCATGTAAAAAGGTTTGAGCAACTTGAATTTTGGCTTAACCAACCAAATTTACCAGAGGCAAAATGACCCTAACTTCACCACAGGAAGGGAGGACGTCAGTAAATATCCATTAAAAAGTCATCTTGCAACATACAGTTTATTGTGTAACAATGATCATGCCTGTCCATTGGATGGAGAATGGATTTGGTGGCAATGGCACAGAGTTTGTGGTAGACTCCAAAGACAATGGATTCAGTCTTCCCAATGTTTACTGGATGAGACATCAGCGACTCCAATAATGGGTATCAGAGAGGGTGGTCGGATATCACAGATGTTGTGCAAATATTCATGGTGAAATTATCTGGCAGAACACATTGTACTGCAAAACATTTTCATGCACATTCCCCAGGGGTTTAAAATAGTTTCCTACCAAAGGGTACAGTTGGTTCAAGAAAAAAAACAATAACTCTATTTCTCCAACAGTGTACTATTTTCATTTTGCCACACACTTTGGGTTCGGAGGAAGAACTTCAACAATGAAGTTGAGATACCCCCTGCTTGATCAAATGTAAGACACATCTAAAATCAGAATGCATTGGTGTAGCTCCTTTACAGAAGGAAAAATAGCCCAAGGCATTTCAGTGAAGTATGATTAGAAACATATTGGTTGCTGAGTGAAAGAAAGAGGGGTGAACTAAAGTTTGTTCATGGAGGTGGATTTTAAGGTTGGTGTTAAAGGTTGAGTGGGAGGTTTTGAAGAAGGGATATTTAGGTTAGAGGCTCACAGACTTCTTAGACCTTATGGGGTCTGAAGGCACAGTGGCCATGGCAGAATGAAGGGGCTGAAAGATGTTCTTGGGGTTGGGGATTTGGAAGAATGCAGAATTTTTGAAACATTGTTTTGTTGGAAGAGGTTACAGAGACAAGCAAGGGCAAAGCAAGCATTACACAGCTGAGAGCCATTGTAGGCAGAAGTGGGTACTGTAGATGCTGGAGATTAGAGTCAAGGTTAGAATGGAGCTGGAAAAGCACAACATGTCAGGCAGCATCCGAGGAGCGGGAAAATTGACATTTTGGGCAAAAGCCCTTCATCAGGAAGGGCCAATGTAGACCAGCGAGAACATGAGGGAGAGTGCAGCTGGTTTCAGAATGCAATAGAACACAGGCAGAGGGTTTTGGATGGACTGAAGCGAATGGAGATAGAAATGAAGTTGGAAATGTAAGGAGAGCGTCGGGATAGTCAAGCCTAGATGAGGACATCGATTGCAGTGAGGCAGGGCTAGAGATAGTCATCAAGATGGAGCTAAATAATCTTTATGATGGAATGGACATGGGATCAGAAGTCCAGCACAGATTCAAATAGGATTCAAGTATCTGATAATGAGACAAATGGCCAAGGATAGGAAATGCATTTGATGGATATATGGTACAGAGTTAAGGTCCAAAGATAATGACTTTAGTCTTCCCAGGGATTAATTGGACAGCATGTCAGTTTTCTCACAGCAATAATGCAGCCAGGAGCAGGGATACTTCCTTTGATATGGCTCTGAAAACCACCTAGACCCATTCCAGATTAATATGTTTCCAACGTTGCCATGTTTTCCTTAGGAATATAAAAGGGAAAATGTTAACTTGGAGAAATATGAGACCATTACAGGTGGGGATGGGAGAATGAAATGTGGAGAACAGGGAATGGTATAGAAACTAAACAGGGTGGAGTCTGAACAATGTGGGTTATGGCAAGAATTGACACAGAATCAGACTGGAAATCAGTGACATGGAGCTGGAGGGTATCTCGCTCCATCTTTTATGCTTTTGCCATGACTGAGAACAGTCTCTATTATTACAGGAGCTTGGAGACAGTGAGTCAGCTGTTCGGCATGGTCAGAGTCAGAATACTGTCCTCATTGGAGGTGAGAAATCTGGCTTTACTCATTCTTCCCTAGTGACGGCTGATATCCCCCTGAAGTGGGAGAGAGGTAGGTATTGAGGGAGCTCAATGTGGGCAGGCACATCTGTTACTAATGGTGCGGGTGTGGAGGCATCCTGAGTGAGTGAGTAGGCAGCACAGAGGGCATGGAGGATGACTGGTGTTGGGGGGTTGGGGTGAGTGAGAGCGAATGGGGAAAATGTTGTGGGCAACAATGAGAGTGGGGAGCATGAGCCTCGGTGGGAGATGGATGCAGTAGTAGCACAGAGAGAGAGTGTGTTTGAGGTGTCAGAGGGATGATGGGGCATTGACAGTGTGGAGAAGGTCACTGACAACCTTGGACCAAGTTGGCATGGTCTGCTATTGGGACCTTCACTGGTTATCCTGGGGAGGGAGGTGAAGTCCTGCACTGCACTACCATGTCTGACAGGACCTCCATGTTCTTGCCTATACAGCAATTACACTCCAAGATCTGACATGTCTGAAGCAAAGGTCAGGAACCTTGCAGATCAGTTCTTGCTTGGCTGGGTGCATAACAGGCTTTTAAAAACGTTGTGGGTACGGGAGGTGCTGATGTTTAAGAGGATATGGTGAGTTGTTCAGGGATTGGTACATGATAAGATGGGAATAGAATCAGACGAGAGGGACACCATAGGGGAAATTCGTAACTACTGGGCAGGTAAATTTGGTAAGATACAATGAGAAATCTTATTGGGCCTCATGAGATGCTGCCCAAAAAGCTCCAACACAACTCACCCTTCGTCAAAGAACAGTGAGATTCATCCTACAGTTACCTTGTATCTGCATTCACTGAAGGGATACAGATAATCTCTTAGAGATATAAGGTGACCAAAGGATTTGTGAAACTGAGGAACTAAAAGAAATTAATATTCACATTAGAAATTAGTAACTATTGAAAAGTTGACTGGATTGAAGGTTGATAATTCCCTGGACCAGAAGAGCTTTATCTTCGAGTGTTGAAGGAAGTGGCTAGAGATATAGTGAATGCATTGGTGGTTATTAATTAAACTCTGTGTTCTGGAAAAGCTCTTGCAGAATGTAAAGTAACAAATGTGACCCTATTATTTGAGAAGGGAGAAAGAGGGAGAATGGAGAACGACAGATCTGATAGCTTAACCACGATTGCAGGAAAATGTTAGTTTCTATTTGAAAAGGAGTAATAACTGGACATTTAAAAAGAATCACAAAATTGGGAGAGTCAACATGGATTTATGAAAGGGAAATGATGTTTAAAAAATCTTTTTTTTGAGGATATTATTTGTAGTATTGATAGAGGAGAACTAGTAGATGGGGTGTATTTGGATTTTCAAGAAGGCTTTTGATAAGGCCCTGCACAAAAGATAAGAAAATAAAATTAAAACACCCAAGGTTGAGGGAATATACTTACATGGATTCTGAATTGGTTAACAGAGAGATAGCAGAGAGTAGGTTTAAATGGGTCAGCCTGAGGATGGCAAGCTGTTACTACAGGGTTACTGCAAGGATCAGAGCAACAGTGACAACTGTTCACAATTCACATAAATAACCTAGATGTGGGGACCACTTGTAATATTCCCAATAGTTGTTGGTGGTACAAAACTGAGAGGGAACTGAGTTGTGAGGGTGATATAAGAAGCATCCAGGAAAATTGGAAAGTGTAAGTGAGTGAGTTAGAAATGACCAACACAATGTGAATAAATGTAAAATAGAAACATAGAAATTAAGACCAGGAGTAGGCCATTCAACCCTCCAAGCCTGCACTGCCATTCAATATGATCATGGCTGACTTATGGAATACTGCGATCAATTCTGGTCTCCCTGCTGCAGGAAAGAAACTTGAAAAGGTTCAGAAATTATTTACAAGAATGATGCCACGGTTGGAGGGTTTGAACTACAGGGAGAGGCTGCATATGCTGGGACTATTTTCACTGGAGCGTCAGAGGAAGAGGCTTGGCCTTATAGAAATTTATTAAGTCATGAGGGGCATGGATAAAGTGAATAGTCAAGGTCTTTTCCCCAGGGTAGGGGAGTCAAAACTAGAGGGCATCAGTCTAAGGTGAGAGGGGAAAGATTTAAAAGGGACCTAAAGGACAATATTTTCACGCAGAGGGTGGTACATGGAATGAGCTGCCAGAGGAAGTGGTGGAGGCTGGTACAATTACATTTAAAAGGCATCTGGATGGGTACATGAATAGGAAGGGTTTGGAGGGATTTGGGCCGGATACTGGCAGGTGGGATTAGATTATTGTAGAATAGTTGGTGGGTGTGGACGAGTTGGACTGAAGGGTCTGTTTCCATGCTGTACATCTCTATGACTCAATGATCATCCAACTCAGTACGCTGAAATCATTCACTATGTGGAAGAAGCAAAACATCAGAATAATTCTTAAATGGTGAGATGTTGGGAAATATGGGTGTTCAAAGCAACATGGTTTGACAGAACTGTCATTTGAACTCAGCCCTTCCAATCTTCCAACCAAGATGGTCAAGTGACTTAAAACTAGCATGCTGTCACCTCAGCAATTAGGAAAGCAAATGTCATGCTGCCATTGATCACAAGGGAACTGCAGTACAGCACTAAAGATGTCTTGCTGCAATTGTATCAAGCCTTTGTGAACGTTTACCTGAAGCATTGTGTACAATTTTGCGTGTTTCTGAAAGAAGGATATACTTGTCTTAGAGGGAGCCTAATGGAGGCTCACCAGATTAATCCTTGGGATAGCAAGACTGCTTTAGGAAGAGAGATTGAAGAGACTGGGTCTGTATTCCTTTGAATTTCAAAGACTGAAGGGTTATGTCAATTGAAACAAAACATCAGTTGAGACAAAATAGCTGCATATTCAGACAAAATATAGGTGAGCACAAACATGGACAAATCAGGCTTTTAAAGTAATCTGGAATGTGGACATATTGGCCATTAAACATTAAACAATGCAATGAGATCATAACTGATCGGTATGTTCACTCCATTGTCTCACTTTTATTCAACATTCATTGATACTTTGACATGAGATCCACAGATCTTAGTCTTGATCATTGCAATTGCCCCAATATCCACAACCTTTTAGGGTCATGAATTCCTGATTTCTACATTAATTGTTGTGAAAAAAAAGCTTCCCGATTTCTTTCTTAGTTGGCCAAGGATTCTTTCCCCTTGTCCTTAACCTACCCACCAGAAGAAAAGGTTTTGCTACACCTTCCCTCTGAATCCTCTTAACATGTTGAACATCTTCATCAGATCCCCCCCCCAGCTCAGCCTTCAAAATAGGCCCAGACCTTCTGACTGAGGGTCATTGCAGCAGCACAGAGAGGACCATCCAGACTTTCCTGATGGAGCTGATTCCACGGGAATTGCCTGGGAAGTTGAAAGTTTCACTGGACAATTACCTGGCATCTGGAACCCTCCAAGAATGTTTCAGAGTTACAGTTAGAGATTTTGCATGATTCTGAATAGCTTACCTGAATAGTTAGCCAGGAAAAGTTAGAGGAATAAAAATCTGGTCTCAATCCTATATAACCTTTAAGCTGAGCACCCTGCATCACCACTGACACCATGATCTCCTCAGAGATACATGACAAATCCAAAACCTTCTCAGGACCTGATACCCATACTGATATATCAGTGATGCATCTGTCCAGCCTCGTAAGTGTGGTGCTCAAAACAGAACGTAGCACTCTAAACAAGGCTGTTTATAACTGAAGTATAACATTCACATCTTTGTAAACCTGGCATCTTCATTTAAAGAGCTTCTTATAAAAAATTTGGAATATAGTCTACAAGCCGTGATGTTTGGCATTGATTGTGCCTTATTATTCAGGGTCCCAGAAATTTATTCTGCTTAATAATTTAAAGCAGTTTGTTCTTCCATCTGTTGAAGATAAATCCAAACGTCTATTTTAAAGCAAAATCTCAAGTGAGTGGGATGTGTGAGAGATGATTTCCTTTCTCTATTTTAATATCGAAGGAATGAAAAGATCTGCCGGTGCCCTGCAGAGAGGTGAAGGGGAATTGCATTTACCCTACAGGAGGGAACCATGGAATGTGCTGGCATTTGCTTGTCATACACTCAGGAAACATACAGTCAGGAAAATGAAGATCAGTATTGCTTGGAGCGGCTCCCTGTTCTATGCACAGCTACTCATCCCTCTCACCATGTCAGTGGAGCCAGTCTGGCCGATTGACCTGCCTGAAATTGATGGTTATTCATTTCCTACAATCCACAGCAGTGCACCAACACAAAAGCATGGCAAACCCCTGCTCAAAAACTGACCAAACATAGTCATTGGACAACTGTGTTTGGCACCTGTCTAAATACTTTTTAAAATTGTGTTTTGATTAATCTGTATTCTTAATTGATGAAATGAGCAATCTTTTAAAAATCATGGATTGCTGCATGTTTAGAAAGCAAATAACCTGGCTCTCATTGCAGACATTGTTAACACAGCTGCAATGCTTAAAGTGGGCTGGCAGATGCACTGGAATTGATGAAGGGGTTCTTTATAAATAGAACTTCACTTGGTACAAGTAACTGATTAGTCTGTGGACCCATGACCAGTTATCAATGACGGAGACTTTCTGCTTGTCAACAACTATGTGATTGGTTCCCAGGGAGCTGAACATCTTAGGGCTGTGTCCACTGCACAGAGATCTCCAGCAGGTCGGGTGTTCCCTCTAGGTTCTGTGCAATAAAAGCCACTTTAAGCTTGAATAAAAACATTTATCTTTCCTTCAGGAGTTGCTGTAACCGGTAATTTATTTTTTATTATGAAGTTAGATTCCTTTTATAAGTGATCCAGCCACCCTGTACCTCTTGCAAAGCAGCATCTGGAAAAGGACAACTGAGAATCAGCCTTTGACCAGCATAAGAATCATCTTAGGAACCATTGCATTGCCTTCCCCATCTTTCCTGCTCTCCATAACACCTATGGATTTTCTCTGTCTGTGTGCACATGTCTAAGAGGGAGTTTATAAGGAGATTAGAGTTTTAATTACTAGTGTTCTAAGCAAACAGTTCATAATTGATTGCCTGTAGCTAGAATCTAGTTACTTGGAATAAATAGTCATTTATGTTAAGTATAAAAATCTGGTCTATTATTTCTGTTAAACTGAGTCTAGAAGACAAATAAATTGGTGAATTCTGTATACTTCTTAAAATCTTTAACTTGTGTGATCAGAGTGCTGTTCCAGTGAAGCATAACAACCATAGAATAAGTAATGCCAGAATCGAAGGTTGAAATGTATTTAAATGCTCAAGAACACTTCATAAGATCATCCGATCTCCTAAAGTGCTACATACAGAATATGTGTACGTAATGTTAGTTAATTGAATCAATGTAGGAAGCCCATCTCAAGGGTGAATGAACTTCTGGATTTATTTCAGCAAACTTAGCCTGCTACATAAAACTGAATGAAGAGGCTTCCACGTTAAACAACTGTGCACTCTCCATATCTGTTGTGTTGAGATGTCAAAATATCAAAATCATTTGACAGTCCAGTTCCTAAGGCATCAGCAGTGTGTGCGTGACTGCCATTATAAGAGCTGTTGACCGCATAAACATTTGCTCCTCTTAATAAAACTGGAAAGCTTCCTTCGAATTATTTACTTTCTAGTGAATCCTGGGCACACCACACTAATCAATATTAGAAGACAGCTAATAATTATAGCTAAACAATTTTAGGCAATCTTTATTTAATGCTGGCATTGCAAATGACCAAAAGGCTGATGTACCATTTTTGGAGGGAAATATTGAGCACAGTGGGGTCAAGTCTGATTTTTATCAAGTCAGAAGTCAAATGACACCAGGTCATAGTCCAACAGATTTATTTGAAATCACAAGCTTTCGGAGCACTGCTCTTTCTTCAGGTGAAGTGCCATCAAGCTCCTTTCTGCATGTTGGCTTTTAAACTAAGAAACAAGATGGACATCTAGTTAAGAATAATATTAAAAATTCAAAAGATAAGTACAAATGATTTCTAGAAAATGAGGGAGGCAATGTCCGTGAGGTATTCTTGCTAAGTTATTACTTCAGAGACCTAGGTAGTATTCTGGAGACTTTTGTTCAAATCCTACTGTCTTAGAATTTGAATTCAATTTGTTAAAAAGATCTGGAATTAAGAATCTAATAACGACCTTCAAACTATTTACAATTTTCTGCCATCTTTATCTAGTCTGGTCTACATGTGATTCTAGACCTACGACAATGTCGCTGACCTTTAAATGCCCCCTAATGGATTAGAGATGGACAATAAATGGACCAGCCAGAGACCGGCATCCTGTGAATGAATAAAAAACAATGCTGATCAGGCAACATCTGTGGAGAGAGAAACGTGCAAGATCTGCAGCCCATTGTCTGAGCAGCAAACCTGAGGTGTTAACTATGTTTTTCTCTCCACAGATTCCTCATGACCAATTGGGTATTTTCAGGATCTTCTGTTTCTGTTTGGGATTTCCAGTAGCCATGGCATTTTCTTCTTGTCACAAAGATGATCTAGTTTTTCCTCAGCACTCGATAGTTTCTCTCTGAGTCATAGAGTCACAGAGATGTACAGCACGGAAACAGACCCTTTGGTCCAACTCGTCCATGCCAACCAGATATCCTAAACTAATCTAGTCCCATTTTCCAGCACTTCGCCCATCCCTCTACACTGTAATTGTACCAGTCTCCACCACTTCCTCTGGCAGCTCATTCCATACATGCACCACCTTCTGTGTGAAAAAGTTGCCCCTTATGTCTCTTTTATATCTTTCCTCTCTCACCCTAAACCTATACCCTCTAGTTCTGGACTCCCTGACCCCAGGGAAAAGACCTTGTCTCCTTATCCTGTCCATTCCACTCATGATTTTATAATTCTCCATAAGGTCACCCCTCAGCCTCCGACGCTTCAGGGAAAATAGCCCCAGCCTGTTCAGCCTCTCCCTTTAGGTCAAATCCTCCAACCCTGGCAACATCCTTGTAAATTTGTTCTGAACCCTTTCAAGTTTCACAACATCCTTCCGGTAGGAAAGAGACCAGAATTGCATGCAATATTCCAACAGTGGCCTAACCAATGTCCTGTACAGCCATGGAACCATGGCTTTGAAACAATTACTTTACACATTGATAATTGTGAGCCTGTATGTATAAAGAAATATTTCTTGTGACTTTTGCAACTAAAGGAGATAATGGTGCTGATTTGAGGGACACTATCCTTCATTGTATTGAGGTTGTATAGGGTGTTGGTGATGTGTGTTCTGGAGTATCGTGTACAGTTCTGGTCATCCTGCGATAAAAAGGATATTATTAAATTGGAGAGGGTTCAGAAAAGATTTACCAGGATGTTACTGGGACTGGAAGATTGAATTATAAAAATAGGCTGGATACTCTGGGACATTTTTCACTGGAACGTAGAATGTTGAGGTTTATAAAATCGTTAGGGGAGTGTCGATCGGGTGAATAGCAGGAGTCTTTTCCCTCGGCTGGAATAGTTGAAAACTAGGGGCAATATTTTTAAGGTGAGAGGAGAAATATTTAAAAGGGACATGAGTGGCAGCTTTTTTACACAGACAGTGGTTCATATGTGGAATTCCTGAAGAAGGGCTTATGCCCGAAACGTCGAATCTCCTGTTCCCTGGATGCTGCCTGACATGCTGCGCTTTTCCAGCAACACATTTTCAGCATATGTGGAATGAACAGCCAGGAGAAGAAATGAAAGCAGGTACAGTTATAAAAGACATTTGGAAAGGTACAGGGATATGAAAAGTTTGGAGGGATATGGGCCAAATGCAAGCAGGTGGGACAAGTTTGGTTTGATAAAATGGTCAACATGGACTAGATGGACCGAAAGGTCTGTTTCCATGCTGTATGACTCTTTGGCTCGATAATTAGACATGGAGTCAGTGGATGTTTCAGTCTGAAAGCCACAACCATTTAGGAATGAGTAGTTGATGTCAACAAATCTCCAGGAGTCATTCCCAGTGAATGTCCTCCAGTGGTTGGGAGCTCCGTGTTTTGAGTGGGCACTACTTGGCCCTCCTTTAGGCAATGGGACCCTTTCCAGTAACATGCAGCAGGTACTGGGAGCTACAGCAGAAGAGTAGCCTTCACAACTGACAGAGGGTCCAAATGCAATGGGGAATGTGAGAGTTAAGGGAGTGAACCCCATGGCATCAATCCCACATGACCAAACTCCAGGGATAATAAATGAACAGTATGTGCATTGCTCAAGATACATAGCCTCCAAATAAGGAAACCTGCATCAATTCAGGTCAGGACTTAAGCCTAGTTTTATTGGACGTTATGGATGTTCAAACAACTGGTCAAGGATTCCTAAGGAAGCAATCAATACCAGGATCCGACCTCAGCAACATTGATATTGTTATGAAGGTGTAGGTATGTACTGTACCTTTAAGAGAGAGAGAGGAAGCTGGCAAGGACTGACTGAAAGCACAGAGTGTGCTGAACAATTTTAAATTGTAACACTTGGTCAAAACAAATAGCTGGAGTTATGTTGCCATGGAACAAAAACAAATTCAAATTCGGCCAATCAGTTTAAATTATGCTGCAGATACCAAAACCCAATCAATTTGAATTTTACTGTTTGGGATGACATCAAACCAATGAAATGGTCCATTGTTTTAGGGTATAAAACCAGCCATTTTGAACAATTGGGGGGCTTATGCCTGAAACGTCGATTCTCCTGCTCCTTGGATGCTGCCTGACCTGCTGCGCTTTTCCAGCAACACATTTTCAGCTCTGATCTCCAGCATCTGCAGTCCTCACTTTCTCCTTGGAGAACTGCTAAGTACTAACAAGTACAGACTGTTAGCCGAATAGCTCTCTTAAAGGTACCTATCCATAAGAAAAGTTGTGCAGCAGAAGACCAAAGAAGAGATGACCCAGGAAAATACAGTAAAAAATCTACAAAGGAGAATTGACAAAGTTGACTGGTTTTGAAATGTGATTATATTGTCTTTTTGTAAATCATAATTTTTTTTTATCAGACCAGTATTGAAGAGAGAGAGGTAAAAGATAGGTTTAAGAGAAAGGAGTGTTACATAGCTGGTGTTTTAATGTTCTCTGTTGCACTTAAAGAGAAAAATTGTTAATTTTTACTTTAAGTAGTGAAATCTTGGATAGTTCTTTGCCTCTTGAAATTTAACAGATTATGGTGTGAAGTGTGCTTCTCTGTGTGTCGGTTTAAATTAGCTGCGGGGTTTACCCCGTGTTATAACAATATTGCCTAGAAAGAAGCAAGTACTAGACTATTGCTTGAGGCAGCATGGGGCATGGATGACAACAATCACAGAGTGAAAGTCAAGCAATCATTTCAGCAGCCGGCCAGTGTAACAATACAAGGGCTGTCAGACTGATCTGGGTAGATGAACTGAGGTAGGATGATGGGCCTTACTTGTCTTTTATAATTTCTTTTCACTCCTTTTTCAGAAAGATTTTTATCTTTGCTGTTGAGGGATAACAATAACGAAAGCAAGGATGTTAATTCTCCCAAAGTTGCACCATGCTTTCCGCATATCTAATTTTCTGTACAATTTCACGAACAGATGAACACCGACCCCTTCCTGCTTTGAATTCACCTCGCTGACCTCTACATGTGTTGTACATTCTGAAGCAGTAGGACCGGGTCTGGAATCGGTTCACATTGTTGTAGAGAGTGCATTTAACACATCTGCCATTTCCTTATTCTTGCCATGGTGTTTCAATGCAATTTATCTTTAAAGGTGTTCAGCATTCTATACACTCTCAGTTGGCTAAATATAGTCTATACCCCTAATAAATTGCACCCTTAATTCCATCGATGCCTTGCCTTTCTATTATACTGTTCACTCATGTCAACTCTTGTATACATTGTACGTCCATTTAGATTTCTTATTCATTGCAATATTTTCTTTTATAATGGTCCTGTGTGCTTTATTGCCTTAAAGCCATTTTATAACTAAGTTATATATGATTCTGTGTATTCATTCGTTTTCAGATCCTTATGGCATTTTAAATAATTCTTCTTAGATAAGTATTTATTATGGGTCTCTTAATTTAGTCTTTGCTGTTTCTCATTTGGGAGAATCAATCCAACTATCTGCTCTTCTTTCTTTTATTTTAGCTTCTAGAAGCTTAACATTTTGGGCAGATGCCCATTCTTGATCAAGGAGGCATACTCAGCTGGGATTAGATAAAGTAACACAGGAGGCGACCTACACTGGGGACAAGTACTGGCATAGAACAGGTGGGGCGAATGGCCTGTTTCTGTGCTGTGTTGTAAGTTCCACATAATCCCTCAAGATGAGAATCTCATCCTCTGAGGAATTCTTCTAATGATCCTCAAACCTTCTGTTCCACAGATTTTTAACACACCTTCTGCCTACGTCTTTATCACAGTCTCAAACTAAGCTTCAGAGAGGAAATAAAACAGAGGATGGTACAACATAAGATGTAAATGTTACAAATCTTTTCTCTGTGTAGTTGCTCTTACTTACGGTCACCACTGGTTATATCAATTGCATTCATGCTAATGGTATTTCCCTGACTTTAAATTGAAGCTTTTCATAACAATTGCATTATAAAGGATAAAGTTAATGGGGATCTACCTGTATCCTGGTCTGAGGTTCTTCCTACTTGGGTAGCCCATCCCTAACAGAGATCAGCCAATGATAAAGGCTGTCAATTTGAATGACCCCTTGCTCTCACCCTGAACAGGAAGATGTACAGTAATCTACTTTGCTTTTGATTTCCACCTCTCCTTCAGGTCAACATGTTCCATCTCTACTTTGACTTCTCTTCACCCATTTCTAGGGATCGCTTTTGATTGTTGTTCACAATAAGCTCACTGATTCTTTAGTTGACTTAGTTGCTTTTCCTAACACTCAGCTTCCTGTAAAGAGTCCATTCCATTCTCCCAGATATGTTGCCACCATTCCATCTGAAGACCTAACCTTATATACAAGCACTTCTGAAATATCTGCCTTTTTCCTCAGTTGAGGATTCCTCCTCATCATAGTTGACTTTTGACAGTTTATTTCTGTATTTCTGGTCTCATTTTTTACCAGACCCACAGTTGCCTTCCCCTCGTCATCACCTCCCACTGCACCAACTTCAACTTTCAATGGATCACCTTTCACCAGGGTGGCATGGTGGCTCGGTGGTGAGCACTGTTGCCTCTCAGCACCAGAAATTTGCAACCACCTCCATTAATGGGTGACTGTCTATCCAGGTGGCGTTTGTATATTCTCCCCGTGTCTGCGTGGGCTTCCTTCAGGTACTCCGGTTTCCTCCCACAGTCCACAGGTTAGATGGATTTGCCATGGGAAATTAACCCTTAGTGTTCAGGGATGTGTAGTGTAGGTGGATGGCTAACCATGGGAAATGCAGAGTTATAAGGATTGTGTGGGATGCTCTTCAGAGGGGTGACATGGAATCAATGGCCTGAATGACCTACTTCCCCGCTGGAGGGATTCGATGATGACCATCTCCACCAAATCCAACGTGATGCCACCACCAAACACGTTGCTCCCTCCCTTCACCTGTCAGTATTCTGAAGAGAATGTTTTCTCTATGACACCTCAGTCAAACTCAATTTTCCTTCCCCACCTCAGCCTTGACAATGAAGCTTACCCAGTTACACGGGCTTGCGAGAGATTTTCAGATCACATCCTCTGTCTGAAATTGGCAGTTGAAATGGGTGACAAGTCTTTAATTTCCCTGCTGGACAAGATGGAACTTGGAAGAATATCTCCAGAAACACAAAGATGGCGATCTTGTTTCACATGGCTCACTTTTGAAATAGTCCACGTGCAGGGAAACTTTGGATAATGGCAGATGCAATCTCCACAGCAATGGTTAATGGCATTAATAGTGATGACATTGTTTTCAACCCAGAAACTGGGTCTGGAACGGCATACTGGCCAGCAAGTCACAATTCAGGTCTTAACTGAATTCGACAAGGACAAAAAAGAGACAAGGGATATCCGGCCAGTCACCAGCATTGGACTGAGGGTTAGCCACTGCAAAGACCCAGTGATGTGGCCATCAAGACCGATTTCAAACACAGGAAGGGTCCATAGAGAGGAGCCTCAGAATCCCATCCTGTTAGGGTTGGACTGCCTTCAGATTATTGGTCGGGATGCACTGAATGGCAAACCTGAAGGCAGAGAAGAACCTCATACCATTTGAAAGGCAGTGGAAGACAATCGTTTTCCACTCAACAAATTAACGTTCACCAAGTCCAAAGAGAATCCATTTGGGGAGAACGATGGAGCCTTCAGATTGTCCGAATTTGTCCTAAATGCAAAAGACTTGCGGGGTGGGAGATTTGGTAGTGATTAATCTGATTGTATCAAAATATGTAGAACAATTATAGTTATCAGGAAAAAAGCCAGAAAGATGTTGTGTATGGATTTGGATGGATTTGAAATGTAGGAGAAAGTGAGGTCTGCAGATGCTGGAGATCAGAACTGAAAACGCGTTGCTGGAAAAGCGCAGCAGGTCAGGCAGCATCCAAGGAGCAGGGGAATCGACGTTTCGGGCATGAGCCCTTCTTCAGGAATGAAGAAGGGCTCGTGCCCGAAACGTCGATTCTCTTGCTCCTTGGATTTGAAATGTAGTAGAGTTAAAAAGCACCACCCACTGTGAAGATGTCATGGGGTGTTGGTGGGTCAGTAAAGTAGGAGCTCATCGGAGGTCAACCCAAGACTGGGTCTTCCCAACTGTTTCTGTAGTAGCGCAGAGTCTATTCTTAAAACCTGTAAATAGTTACAAAGATGTAATGAACTAAATTTTGTTTACTGTACAGGATTCTTCTCATTAGTTCAGAGGATGGCAAACCTCACACACTAGACCATTTAAACCCCCCTCAGACAAGCCATACATCTAGAAGATATAGATAACAACAACCACTATAAGTGTCAGGCCCATATTTTTCAATCAAATCCACATCCGCTGTGAAAGGTGCTGATCTAATCCACAATTTAACAACTCCAAGTCTGAAGCCACTTATGGTTAGTGTGAGGTTCTCTCTGCTTGTGACCATGCCTATCATTTTAATGCCGCGATTTGATGAATGTGTTCTTGTGGTGTAGACATTAAGGAAGGAAAAATGAATCCCAGGCTGAGGTCATCAGGCCACACACGCGGATTGAGATATTCTCCTCTTTGAGAGGGAGGAGACAATGGGTTTCCGAGTTGTAACATAAGGAGAGGGCAACGCAAGTTTACAGATTATTAGCATCCATTATCCACAGCTGGTTGGTATTTCTTTCTTGCCTGAAAGACTGGTAGTTAACAATTAAAAATGTGCTGGGGCAAGTTGCCCCCATGGAGACATTAGGCCTGTCCAAGATAATTTTATGGTGAGCCTGTAGACGAGGAAGTCTGTCCAGTTGATTCTGGCTGGAAAATGCTCCGCTATTCAGAGTCCTACCTTAATTGTTGGATGCCAATTGCAATTCGAAAGGCCAAATGAACTGACATTCCACAGGATTCTTTCTCTCTCACCCTTGACCAAGCTGTCCCGTGGGAAACAGCTGATTTCCCATGCTAATGCATTTAGACCCCCAGTGTTTTTTTTTAAATTAACAAGGATTGGCCGTTTGAACACAGCCTGTGATGTTGGCGCACTGCTTCCTAACTCAGTAAAGGTGTGTAAAATGGAGTTTTAATCCCAGAGCAAGGACCCTCACTCCCAATCTGCCCTACCTACACCAAGCTCTGTTTTTTTTTCTCAAGTTTCAGTCTTGTTTGGTTCCAATGCCAGTGGTTTCCAATGTTCTGTTTGAAAACCTCAAAAGACACTCGCCACCAGGTTATAATCCTCCAGGTTTATTGAAACTACAAGCTTTTGGAGCCCCTGTGTCTTCCTCGGCTAGTGAGGGAGAACACATCAAACATCAGAATCTATAAGTAAAAGGTTCTGTATCTGATGTATTCTCTCTCACTAGCACTGCTGCCTCACAGTGCCAGGGACCTGAGTTTGATTCCAGCCTCCAGTGACTGACTGTGTGGAGTTTGCACGTTCTCCCCGTGTCTGCATGGGTTTCCTCCGGGTGCTCCGGTTTCCTCCCACAGTCCAAAGATGTTAAGGTCAGGTGAATAGGTCATGCTAAATTGCCTGTAGTGTTAGGTGCATTAGTCAGGGATAAATATAGAGTGGGGGACTGGCTCTGGGTTGGTTGCTCTTCGGATGGCCGGTGCGGACGTGTAGAGCCATTGGAGGGAATCTAATCTAATCTAATCTAAACTGAACAGAGCCTGAGGGCTCTGAAAGCTTGTGATTTCAAATAATCCTGTTGGACTCTCACCTGGTGTTGTGTGATTTTGACTTTTTCCACCCTAGTCCAACACCAGCCTGTTTGAAAATGCAATACTGAAGTGGGAATGAGAGAATGGTAAATTTTCAGGATGAGGGTAGGACTGACAGACTTCTCAATCCCTACAGGACATGCCAATCCTCGGAACGCTAGATTCCTTGTCTGTCTCTGTTGGAGATGAGAGAAATGGCTGAGAGAAATTACTGAAAGTGCATGTAGACCTTGTTTCTGATTGTTGGATTTTGAATTTTTTTTTGTTTTGTTGGTGATTTGTTTTGAATGAGAGATTCACAAAGGAAACACAGTCAATATAATAAGGAGAAACTTGCATTTATATAGCACCTTTCATGGCTACAGAATGTCCCAAAGTCAATTAATAAAATACTTTTGAAGCACTGGCATTGTTGTAATGCAGGAGACCTGGCAGCCAATTTGCACAAAGTAAACTTTCAACACAATGACAGCCAGGATATCTGCTTTTAGTGATTTTGTAGCTGGTTAATATTGGGTGGGATATCAGAGATGGCTACTCTTCTCTTCAAAAAGATCTATTACTAAGATTTGAATCTCTGGAGAACATAATTTTATTGCATTGACTAAATGATCTAGAAGCAGGGACAGAGTGACATAGCAAAGTGACACTAAAATAGGTGTGACAGCAAGCAGTGATGTGGAGATAAAGGGTTTACAGATGGATATTGATAGGCTCACGCAGTGGGTCAGATTCGGGTAGATAGAGTTTAATGTGGATCAGTGTGAAGTTGTCCATTTTGGCTGGGAGAGTATATAGGGCAAATTATTTTTTAAACAGAGAGCAGATTCAAAGCTGGGAGCTGTCTCTCAGGGACACAGGTACACAATGTGTACACAGTCCAGGTGCTGGGCCTACCCGGCACACTCACTGCCAAGGGATCCGTGTGACTACACTCTGGGGTGTGACCAATGGTCAGTCCTGTTGGGCCACCAGCAGCAATCAGGGGAAATGTGAATCATCCGTCAGGAAGCTCAGCACTCCGCTCAGTCGGATCAAGGGCCTGCTCACTGAGGTCAGTCAGAGGTCAGGGCGAGTTCAGTCAGTAAGGTACAAAGGGAGCCGAGGCGAGCAGTGAGGAATTTTGGGGGAAATCACAGCCCAAAGGGGTGGGGGAGCCAAGGCTGGGAGTAACAGAGGCATTTACAGAGGTAGGGGGCAAGGATAATAACGGGGTAAGGGGCAGGGCAATAACAGCGTGGGGGACAGGATGGATTATGGGGTGGAAGCAGGGCAACAATGGGGTGGGGGAAGGGAGGATAATGGGGTGAGGGGTCAGGGGTGATAATGGGGGGTCAGGAGTGATAATGGGGTAGGGGGTCGGGGGGATAAGGGGGTGTGGGGTCAGGGGTGATAATGGGGTAGGGGGTCAGGGGGGATAAGGGGGTGTGGGGTCAGGGGTGATAATGGGGTAGGGGGTCAGGGGGGATAAGGGGGTGTGGGGTCAGGGGTGATAATGGGGTAGGGGGTCAGGGGGGATAAGGGGGTGTGGGGTCAGGGGTGATAATGGGCGGGGGGGGGGGGGGGGTCAGGGGCGATGCCTGCAGTTGTATGGGAGTATGTTGAACAGCTCAGAGGACATGATAGTTTACAGGGGTGTGTGGCCTCCTCAGTGGGACAGTGGGGGTAGGGTGGGGTACACATTTTTAAAGTAAATGTCAGGTTTCAGAGGACAGCGAGGACAATTGGAGGTGATGTTCAACGTGAGGGGGCTTCACACTGGGGGGGGGGGGGGGGGGGGAGGGGAAGTGGGTGAACATTGACTGTGAGGGTAGTGCAAGGTCAAAGTGGTCATGGGGACTCTGGGATGGGGCACAGTGGTGAGGGTATCTGCTGGCCAGGTCAGGCCTGGTGCTTCCCCAGTGGTGAGCTTTATTCTCTGCCATGACTTGCCATTCTCTTGTGATTAAGAACCATGAGAAAATTGGTGTGTTCACGCACTGGGTGTTTGGAGGGTGTGCTGGCTGTTGCATGGAAGAATGGATTTGCATTGAAGGAACAAATACATGAAGCTGCCATTTGCCAATCTGGTTGCTAGGCATGCAGGGTGAGGGCTCCTAAGGGGTCAAAGACAGATCAGTCTTAATTTGCACAATGCCACTGATGTTTCTGAATTGAACATTGGCATCTCAATGGGTTGGCACGGTGGCTGAGTGATTAGCATTGTTGCCTCATAGTGTCAGAGATCTGGGTTTGATTCCAGCCTTGTCTGTGTGGAGTCTGTACATTCGCCCTGTGTCTGTGTGGGTTTCCTCCGGGTGCTTAGTTTCCTCTCTCATTCCAAAGAAGTGCAGGTCAGGGTGGATTGGCCATGCTAAGTTACCCATAGTGTGCAGGGGTGTGCAGGCTAGGTGGGTTAGCCATGAGAAATGCAGGGTTACGGGAATGTGGTGAGAGTGTGGGATGCTCTTTGGGCCAAATGGCATCTACCTGCACTGCGGGGATTCTCTGATTCAATGATACTGCATATAGCAGTAATGACTGAAAAAATAAACCAATGCTGACCAAAGGCAAACTTAGGAGGGAGCTGTGGGAGGGTAAATTCATGAGCATCTTCTGTCATGTGAGGCTGATAAAAGTGCTGAAAACAGTGTAAAGTTGGGTGACTGGTGTGGATCGAGGATGGGAAGGGTTCCGGAATGTTGCGATGATGTTTGTTTCGATGTAGCCTGTCAGTCACTCAGCTGGAACGATGGGCTGCCTGTGTGGGATCTTTCAGGCGTCCAGCTACAAACACACCCAGACGACATGGAGAGGCCTGTATCATGACCCGGCTGCATTTATCAACGCAAAAGAGGTTCCATTCGATTCGTGTTCAGGTGATCGTTGACGGAGATGAATGCTTGCTGCCTTGGCAGCTGCTACAACACCGACATTCTGGAACATTCTCATGTCCCTGGTGTGTTTTGAGGATCCTGGTTCCTTACAAGGCTGGTTATTGGGGGACAAGAGCTATCCACTGTGACCATGGCTCATGGTACTATCGTGCACACCCCTGACTGAAGCAGAATTCAGATACAATGCCTCTTGTAGAAACATATGGAAATACAGTAGGCCATTCAACCCCTCAAGCCAGCTCTGCCATTCATTAAGATCATGGCTGATCATCAAACGCAATAGTCCAATAACCCCGCCCCCCGCGCCCCCACCCCAATATCGCTTGATCCCTTTAGCTACAAGAGCTATATTCACTTCTTTCCTGAAAGCACACAATGTTTTGCTCTCTACCACTTTCTGCTGTAGTGAATTCCACAGGCTCACCACTCTGAGTGAAGACACTTCTCTTCATCCTGGTCCTAAGAAGGTTAACACCTTATCCTTAAACAATGACCCCTGGTTCTCAATTCCCATAACATTGCAAACATTCTTCCTGCATCTAACCTGTCTAGCCCTGTTAGAATTTTATATGTTTCTATGGGATTCATCTCCAAGCAACCCCCCCCCCCCCCCACAACTCATTCTTCTAAATTTTGGTTAATGCAATCCAAAGTGACTCAATCTCTCCTCATACATCAGTCCTGTTATCCCAGGAATCAATTTGGTAAACTTTGCTGTCCTCCCTCTATGGCAGGAACATCCTCAGATAAGGAGACCCAGACTGTGCACAATACTCTCGGTGTGGCCTCACCAATGCCCTGTATAATTTTGTTCCTGTACTTGAATCCCCTCGCTATGAACACCAACATACTGTTTGCTTACTTTGCTACCTGTTGCACCTGTACACTTACTATCAGCGACTGGTACATAAGGCCACCCAGGTCTCGTTAAACATTCCCCTCTCTCAATTTGCAGCCACCCAAACAATAATTAGCCTTTGTAATTTTGCTACTAAAGTGGGTAACCTCACCTTTATCCACATTATACTCCATCTACCATGTATTTGCCCTCTTAGTCTGTCCAAATTGTACTGCAACATCTCTGCGTCCTCTTCACCGCTCACCATTCCACCCAGCTTTGTGTCACCTTCAAATGTCGAGCTGTTCCATTTCATTCCCTCATCTGAATCATTAACATAGGTTGTAGACTTACTGGGGTCCTAACGCCGATTCCTGAGATATCCCACTCGTCACTGCCTGTCATGTCTCGATCAGGGCCATGGTGGAGCACACAATGGGGCTTCTGAAGATGTCGCTCTACTTTTTGGACTATTTTGGGGTGATCTCTTGTATAGTTTGGACACACTATGGTGCATCACTCTGGTGTGCCCTGCTCTGTACAATTGGACTGCGCGATGAAGTACTGTAATTGGATGCTGAGGGACTGGGAGAATGTCTTCTGAGGAAACTGGGAAGGAGGAAGCTGATATTGTCTATGACAGAGCTCTACTAAAGGCTTGGCAGGAGCTCGTTGACAGCAACCAGTCAATGAATGCTTGGAGCAATAGACCATTGTTAACTGTAAAATAGTCATTAGTCATGATGTGGGGAGGGCTGCGTTGGTGAACTGTGGCCTCTAATGATTGGTTTGTTTTCTTGTTTGGTTGCCGTCAATAGAAGCTCATCTTTGGCATTGTCTGATTGGGATATTCCCTCACTGGACAATGACAAACTGCATGGGCATTGGGGAACTGTAAAAAGTCATACTCTTAGCAGACAAGACAACTGCTCTCTCACTACAGAAAGATGACTGGAGGTGAGTTTAACCTGAGGGTCCCCACACCTCAGGCAAGGAGGAAGAGACTACGTAGGAGAACCGTCTATAGTGACTTCAACCCGGGAGGAATTCAACCCAGAGCCAGTCATGGAAGAAAATGTGGGCGGCACGGTGGCACAGTGGTTAGCACTGCTGCCTCACAGCGCCAGAGACCCGGGTTCAATTCCCGCCTCAGGCGACTGACTGTGTGGAGTTTGCACGTTCTCCCCGTGTGTGCGTGGGTTTCCTCCGGGGGCTCCGGTTTCCTCCCACAGTCCAAAGATGTGCAGGTCAGGTGAATTGGCCATGCTAAATTGTCCACAGTGTTAGGTAAGGGGTAAATGTAGGGGTATGGGTGGGTTACACTTCGTCGGGGCGGTGTGGACTTGTTGGGCCGAAGGGCCTGTTTCCATACTGTAAGTAATCTAATCTAATCTAATCTAATCTAATCAAAATGGAGCCTCAAACATCACTATCCATCACTACAGGATGTGTGTACTCATGTGTGTTTCAACAACAATCCAGATTCCCTGGAGGGAGGGAAGGGTGGAGAGGGGGGGGTTGGTCAAGAATGAGGCGGGGGTGGGGGGAACGTGGATGTGATCTGCCTTAGACGGCTGGACAGTCAATGTGGATTCATTTGATGCCAACAGCAAGGGAGTTGTTCCCTGCTCTGGTAGGAGCAGATTTGGGACCTGACCTTTGCCCCCTATGATGGCAGAGAAGGCCATAACACTGGAGGCCATACCTGTCATCAGCCAGAGAGAGGCTTGAGAAGACCATGCTAACTACCCACCCAAAATCATCACCATGTTACCTCGACGACCAGAGCTGATCTAAGTGAAGAGATTGTGAAGGCTTAAAAACTGAGAGAAATGACAATGGGAAACCACTGCAGCTACTCTTCCCTACTCTGGTCTGTGGCTCCAGGTCCTTATTATGAGACTTGAGTTGGGACCTGCCCAGGACAGATGTAAATGGGCAGATGCATATGTGTGGTGAGAATGTTTGCTGTTACATGTTGATAGATGGTTAAATTGAATTGAGTAATAAGTTCCTAGAAGTCAGGCACCACCTACTGTATTACATGACTCATTGCTTCAGCAGTATAAGGTCATGTATCATAATGATGTTGTTACACTGCGCTTACTAATTAAACACTCATAACTTCCAGAGCCATCTCCCTTTAGCAGACTTGCTAACTAATCTAACCAGCAAAACAAGGAAAGTGATAAATAATTAATAAACAAAGAAAAGTCAGAAAGGATGAGAAACTGCAATGTAAAAGCTTATAATTCTAAAGTTAAAAATCACACAACAGGTTTAATTGGAAGCACACTAGCTTTCAGAGCGACGCTCCTTCATCAGGTGATTGTGGAGGGCTCGATCGTAACACAGAATTTATAGCAATAATTTGCAGTGTGATGTGACTGAAATTATACATTGAAGAATTGATTGTCTGTTAAGCCTTTCATCTGTTAGAATGTTTTATGTTTGGTATTGATGTGATTTTATTTATTGTCATATGTATTTTGTTACAAAATACAGTGAAAAGTGTTGTATTGTGTTGCCATTCTCACGGGCCATCTTAAAACACAGAAAAGCAAAATCATAACATAGAATATAAAGGCAGAAAAATAAAGAAGTAAAGTTCATCTTTACAGTCACACAATTCGTACACTGAGGAAACAGGCCATTTGGCCCAACCAGTCCACACTGACTCCTCAAAGACCACCCCACCAGGAGTCACCCCTACCCTTTAACACAACCAATCCAATTAACCTGCACATCTGAGGGAGGAAACCAGAGCACCTGGAGGAAACCCATGCAGACTACAGGAAAAATATGCAAACTCCACACAGACAATTACCTGAGGCTAGAATTGAACCCAGGTTCCTGATGCCGTGTGGCAGCAGTGCAAACCACTGAGCCACCGTGGTGCCCCTATTAACAAGTCCACCTTGCTAAGTGCTCAGCCATTGATCTGGAGCAACTAACCAACTCAGCACGCCACCTGAACAGGAGTCACCGCTCTCCTGCACCAATTCGCCTCCATTAATGTCCTTGCTATACCTTGCCAATGCAGCTGACATCGATGCTGCTGAGACCTGCACTGAGCCAAAGTCAACACTGCCACCACGTCCAAGTGTCCATTCTGGGCCTACCTTGCCAATGCATCCTCCATCGTTGACACTGATTGGTCTTGTACTGGGCCCAAACTCGCCTCCACCCCCATGAGTCAGCACTGGGCGCCGACGCCACAGGGAGGCCAAATCCACCTCTGCCACAGTAACCATGAGTCAGCACTGGGCAGCGACGCCACAGGGAGGCCAAATCCACATCTGCTGCAGTAACCATGAGTCAGCACTGGGCAGCGATGCCACAGGGAGGCCAAATCCACCTCTGCCACAGTAACCATGAGTCAGCACTGGGCGCCGACGCCACAGGGAGGCCAAATCCACCTCTGCCACAGTAACCATGAGTCAGCACTGGGCGCCAATGCCATGGGGAGGCCAAATCCACTTCTGCTGCAGTAACCATGAGTCAGCACTGGGCAGCGATGCCACAGGGAGGCCAAATCCACCTCTGCCACAGTAACCATGAGTCAGCACTGGGCGCCGACGCCATGGGGAGGCCAAATCCACTTCTGCTGCAGTAACCATGAGTCAGCACTGGGCAGCGATGCCACAGGGAGGCCAAATCCTCCTCTGCCACAGTAACCATGAGTCAGCAGTGGGTGCCACCTCCACGATGTAGAAGCTGCCGGGAACCCAAACCCGTGTCAAAAGCTTCTGCCATGAATCCGGGCTGGGCTCATTCACTGCTGCTACTGCCATCGCTGCAACCGAGCTCTTCCCAAGAGATATGTAGAAAGAAGAAAGAGAAAACAGAAAAAAAAATGAAGAAAGGAAACAGCAGATGGGGACCAGGCTCAAGAGCCCCACTCCAACACCATCTTGCTGCTCTGGAAGGATTTGAAGGCAACAGCAGACAAGGAGTCACAAGAACATTTCTAAAATCGAAGAGCATCAGTTCCCTAAATAGATTGGAGACAAATGTGACTTAGAACATAGAACATAGAAGAATACAGCGCAGTACAGGCCCTTTGGCCCTCGATGTTGCGCCGATCCAAGCCCACCTAACCTATACTAACCCACTATCCTCCATATACCTATCCAATGCCCGCTTAAATGCCCATAAAGAGGGAGAGTCCACCACTGGGGAGAGTCCACCACTGTTCTCCTTGGAGAAGAAAGGTTCAAGAAGAGGTTTGACTGAGATGTTCAAGACCAGAAGTAGAAAGAGAAAGAAAAACTGTTACCATTGGCAGAAGGATGGAGAACAGAGGTCACCAATTGAAAATGATTGTCTAAAAGAACATAGAGCATTGAACACTATAACACAGTACAGGCCCTTCGGCCCTCGATGTTATGCCGACTTGTGGAACCAATCTGAAGCCCATCTAACCTACACTATTCCATTTTCATCCATTTGTTTATCTAATGACCATTAAAACGGTGGCGTGAAAGAAGAAAAACAATTTTAAGCAGGCAGTAGTTAGGATCTGGCCTGCACTGCCTGAACGTTTGATGAAAATGTGAATTTCAAAAGGGGATTAGGGCAATTATCTGAAGGGAGAAAGGGCTCCAGTGAAAAGTTGCGGGAAGTGGAATTAGATGAATTATTCTTGCAGAGAACTGGTACAGAGCTAACAGGCTCAATGACCACCTTCTGTGCTGTAACCGTGCTACGATATAATAATTCTTCAGAAAGCAAATCTTAGCAGGACTTATACACTTAATGGTAAGGTCCGAGGAAGTGTTGCTGAACAAAGAGACCTTGGAATGCAGGTTCATAGCTGCTTGAAAGTGGAGCCGCAGGTAGATAGGATAGTGAAGAAAGTGTTTGGGATGCTTTCCTTTATTGGTCAGAGTATTGAGTACAGGAGTTGGGAGGTCATGGTGTGGTTGAACAGGACATTGGTTAGGCCACTGTTGGAATATTGCGTGCAATTCTGGTCTCCTTCCTATCGGAAAGATGTTGTGAAACTTGAAAGGGTTCAGAAAAGATTTACAAGGATGTTGCCAGGGTTGGAGGATCTGAGCTACAGGGAGAGGCTGAACAGGCTGGGTCTGTTTTCCCTGGAGCGTCGGAGGCTGAGGGGTGACCTTATAGAGGTTTACAAAATTATGAGGGGCATGGATAGGATTAATAGACAAAATCTTTTCCCTGGGGTCGGGGAGTCCAGAACTAGAGGGCATAGGTTTAGGGTGAGAGGGGAAAGATATAACAGAGACCGAAGGGGCAACCTTTTCACGCAGAGGGTGGTACATGTATGGAATGAGCTGCCAGAGGAAGTGGTGGAGGCTGGTACAATTGCAACATTTAAAAGGCATCTGGATGGGTATATGAATACGAAGGGTTTGGAGGGATATGGGCTGGGTGCTGGCAGGTGGGACTAAATTGGGTTGGTATGGACGAGTTGGACCGAAGGGTCTGTTTCTGTGCTGTACATCTCCATGACTCTATGACTCAATAGCAGATAGGTTGCAGATTGTAGACCAGCAGACAGCTAACACGATAGAAGAGAATAAGTGGGTTCCATGTATGTTCATGAAAATGAGTTCCCTTGTGACAGATCAGACCTCTTCAAGTTGTCACCATCTGTGCTGAAATACAGCCTTCCCTGTCCAAGATGTTGTTGTTATGTAGAATTAGAATTAGAATCTCTACAGTGTGGAAACAGGCCCTTCAGCCCAACAAGTCCACACCAATCCTCCAAAGAGTAACCCACCCAGCTCCATTTCCCTACCCTGTTATCCTATATTTGCCCCTGAATAATGCACCTAGCCTACATATCCCTGAACACTACGGGCAAATTAGCATGACCTATTCACCTAACCTGCACATCATTAGATTGTGGGAGGAAACCAGAGCACCTGGAGGAAACCCACACAGACACAGGAAGAATGTGCAAACTCCACACAGAGAGTTGCCCAAGACTGGAATCAAACCCAGGTCCCTGACGCTGTGAGGCAGCAGTGCTAACCATTGAGCCACCATGCCACCCAAGCTGCACGATTCTATTGTTAAACTTAAAGATAAACAAGTGGGAGGGTATTTACTGATTGAACAACTTTAGTGCATATAAAAAAGCACTGCTGGGTCATTGGGTGTTAGTCGATCAGAGAGAAATGCAAAATGAATTCTGTGAATACACTTACAATCAACACAAAAGATTTGTCCAGTGTCATACATCATAATCCGGTTTGAATCCAAATCACGTAATGAATGTTGAATCTGTGACCTAATGGTATGTGAATTGACCCTTACATTCTGAGCAATGAAGGAAAAAAAATCATAAAGACTAATGAACTCCATAATCCCACCAGATCCTGACACTATTCCTACTAAAGAAGTCAGGAGACAAACTGTTCCTATTGCGTAAGGTGCTGCCCTCTTTATTAACAATCAAGAGGCATTAGTTTATGCTATGGAACTTTGTACATCCTGCTTTGATATGTATCAGTCGAAGCTCACAACGCATTCAATCAGACTCTGTATGTAATTAGGCACCCATTCTAAAACTCTAGTTGGCACCATCAGTTGTTGGGGAATGCCAACATCCCTGTCAGATAAATAAACTATCAATGGCAGCCAGAATAATGGAAGCCCCTTACCTAAACAGGGTCCAGCTAGGCTATTTGCCCCAAGCTGAGGAATAGCTAACAGTAATGACCAGCTCCCCCCATTTGTCGTTGGCATGCACCCATATGATTTTCTTATGGCGGCTTAGTGGTCAGCACTGCTGCCTCACAACGCTGAGGACTTGCGTTCGATTGGGCAACTAGCTGTGTGGAGTTTGCACGTACTCCCCGTGTTTATGTGGATTTCCTTTGGGCGCTCCGGTTTCCTGTCACAGTCAAAATCTGTGCAGGTTAGGTGGAGTGGCCATGGGAAATGCAGGGGTAGGGTAGGGGGAGTGGGTCAGGGTAATATGCTCTTTTAGAGGGTCAGTGTGGATTTGATGGTCAAATGGCCACACTCTAGGGATTCTGGTTATCACTGTGTGAGGTAAAAGTAACCTCCAACATGTGACTTGACATGTGGCAGGGTAAACCTTTATCCTGTCACGCCTCATATCAACCCGAAAAATACACCTGTTGGATGAACTCATCATTGCTCCTCTGTCTCTACTCGGACACACAGTGGTTGGATATCTTAAAGTTTTTTTTTAATTCTCACATAACTTCAGGGTAAACCACTGGGAAATATAGGAAAATCATCTCAGATATTTGTCTGCAAATTCCACAGACTTTCCACTAAAGTTAACCTGAATGATCAGGAGGATTCGATTAGATTACAGTGTGGAAACCCTTCAGCCCAACCAGTCCACACCAACTCTCCACAGAGTAACCCACCCAGACCCATTTCCCTCTGACTAATGCACCTAACACTATGGACAATTTAGCATGGCCAATTCACCTGACCTGCACATCTTTGGGCTGCAGGATGAAACCAGAGCACCTGGAGGAAACCCACGCAGACACAGGGAGAATGTGCAAACTCCACACAGGCAGTTGCCCAAGGCTGGCATCAAAGCTGGGATCCTGGTGCTGTGAGGCAACAGTGCTAACCACTGAGCCACTGTGCTACCTCTAATGTTGAGGAGATATTTTAGGAATAGGTATACATAGCGCTTTCGCTTGGAAAGAACGATTGCCGCTTTTAATGAACAAGCCCTTCAGCACTCAGACCATGTTGCTCTTCCTTCCATTACCAAAGTAAAGATCTTCACCCATTTCAAGGGGGGAAGAGTTTGCGCTTATATGCATCGTTCACACCCTCAGGATGTCCAAATGTCTCAAAGTGCTTTACAATTCATCGATCGCTTTGGAAGAGGGAAAGCTGTGGGAAAGGTGACCACCACATTGCAGACAGTAACAAAAGGAAAGAGCTCACTGCCCCTTCTCAAGGCAGCAACGAAGAGGTAATAACATTGTGTCTGCGAGATTCACAATCTAAGGATGAATGAATGTTGATTGTATGAACACATCTCTGAGATCAGAAACAAGACATTCCCTGAGAAAGAAAATGCGTGTAGGAGGAAATGTTCCTGGATTTCAAAAGGGAGCCACAGACTTAGCACACACAAATGTCCATGCTATCACAGAGGGAAGAACTGCAGAAGCAAACACGAACATGTAGAAACAGCAGCCACTTAATCTACAGTTAGTAAATGTATTGTTATATGCTATGCTGATTTATTTAGATATCCCTTTGGACTTGCCTATACCACTATAACTTTGGACTTGCCTATACCACTATAACTTTGGACTTGCCTATACCACTATAACTTTGTCACTACCAATCTGAAATCCTTGTGAGCTGTAACTATGCACAATTGTTCTTCCCCACTTAGCCTCACTGTGTCGGTGTCAAGACTTAAAGTCCGATTTGCAATGCTCCCTCATTCTTTCTGAGTGTCTCAAATCCGTGGCACTCCTTATCTCTCCCTGTCTCTCCTTCCAACAACCTGTGGCCTTTTAAAGTCCATGTGTGTGGTCTTTCACTGACATTTCAATATTGAAATAATACAAGACAGCATTGATAGCAATATGAATTGCAGTAGCATTTAGGTGGTATTCCTTTGATCCACTTAATATAGTTTCCTTTGAAACTATTTTATAGGAAACTAATGGAAGGCAGTGTTAGCAGTTTTGTGTTATGTATTAATTGCATTGAATTAGTCTGAACATCCATTTTTTTTTCTCTCTCCCTCTCTTGTACTTTTCATAGATATTGCCCTTGATTGGCGGTACTAGTTTGAGCAGTAATTCTTTGGAAGTGTCCTTCCTAGTTCCAAAGTGCAGACATCTGGGACTACATCAACTCAAGGATTTCATGAAGAGTCCGAGTTGGCCCTCAGAGAACTCTGCAAAAGTGAGGACTGCAGATGCTGGAGATTACAGTCAAGAGTGTGGTGCTGGAAAAGCACAGCAGGTCAGGCAGCACCTGGTGAGCCCTGTGGAGACCTACCCATTTAAAGCCAGAGTGATGAGCACCTCATCTATCATTTAACTCTGGCATCATTTCGGGTTGGCCCAATGGTCCAATAATCAGCACTGCTGCCAGACAACTGTTTGGATGGAGTTTGAATGTTCTCCCTGTGCCTGTGTGGGTTTGCTCTGGTTTCCACCCACAGCACCAAAGAGGTGCAGGTTGGGTGGATTAGCCATGAAAATGCAGGGATAAGACAAGTGAGTGGATGCTCTTTGGAGGGTTGGTGTGGACCCAGTGAGCAGAATGGCCTGCTCCCACACTGTAGGGATTCTATGTTATTACTTCACTGGAGGCAAGTAATCTTCAAGATGCAGCAAGGCCAGGCTTTGTCATGTCAACAAACACTTGTTGAGTGAACCCAGAATTGCTCACATGCCTTTCCACTTAGAAATCCTGACTCTGTTGCCATGCTTTAAGGATCGCCACTCTCTAAAATAATAGCGAGTTCCTGCTTGCATCCAGAGTTGCAAGGTATAGAGTGCAGCCCCAGACGTTGGACTTGCATGGGATTGGAATTGAGCAATACTGAGGAACATCGCAGGGGAAAACTACAACATTCTTTATTATGATGCCAGGAAACTAGGATAAAACCAGGCAGGAATTTACAGTGTCCAGTTAACATACACATAATGACAGCCATTGTGAGATCTGGCTTCCCATTATTTACTCACAGCTGCAAATGACAGACACACACAAGCTCTGCATTCTCCAGTGAGTCCAGGCAGTGCTTGCCAAACGTTTTCCAATGCGACCCCACTTCCATACGGGAAAGTTGCTCAGTTTGGGGTTTGGAGGCTGGAAGTGCCTGTGAAATGAGGGAGAATTTTTTTTTTAAAGGGTGGAGTGAAGTAGTGGGGAAATGAGCCTGTGACGGCAGCAGGAGCAGGAGGTCAAAACTCCTGATCCCACACCTTTTGAAGTAAAAGGCACTTAAGTTCCCATTGGGTTTATTTTCGGACGGGACGCTTGCCGACATGATTGGGCAGTTAGGCCCACCCAGTATTTAAAATAAAAATTGCAAGCTGTAAAAAGGGCCTCACTGATGTTAACATTCAGCTGGAGCAGCCATTGCTGCACTGGAACGCAAAATCCCAATGTTTTGCAGACTGATGCTGCTGGAGGTCATGACCTACAGTTTGGGGAAGCCTGATATAAGTCAAGGTAGGCATTGCCATCACACATCATTCAATGGAGGTGAGCTGTGATACATTAACACTTTGTGAAACTTTTATGGATGGTTGATTGTTACTGTTTGAACTGTCTGGTGTGTTCCTGTTCAAATTTTGAAGTTGTTTGCATTTTATTTTTGAGAATCTGATATTTACAATATTTAGTAACTTTTTAACCGATACCAGACTGTATATTAGCTCATCCTCCGTGGTTTTGGAAAAAGCCACTTAAGTTCCGAAGAACAATTGTTTCCAGTTCTACCCCTTGCAACAAGTAATAAATCTTCACTAAAATAGTAAAGTCGCTTTATTTTGCCATGTACGTTACATTCTAGTCTGCGATATTTTGTCCTACTAGATATATTGTGTATTCATTGCCATACACTTATCAATTACAAGTGCTTCATGATGAATGCATAAGTGTATAAAGCAGCAACTGATATCTGGTCGAATAACTTAAATTACTACATTGAAGTAATACCATAAGGCATAGGAGCAGAAATTAGGCCATTCAGCCCATCAAGTCAGCTGCACCATTCAATCATGGTTGATAGGTTTCTCAACCCCATTCTCCCACTTTCTCCCCGTAATCCTTGATCCCCCTGACAATCAAGAATCTATCTATCTCGGTCTTAAATATATTCAATTACCTGATCTCCACAGCCTTCTGTGACAGTGAATTCCATAGATTCCCCACTCTCTGGCTGAAGAGTTTCTCCATATCTCCATTCCAAAAGGTCTTCCCTTTACTCTAAGGCTGTGCCCTTCGGTCCTAGTCTCTCCTACCAATGGAAATATCTTCCCAACATCCACTCTGTCCAGACCAGTCAGTATCCTGTATGCTTCAATTAGATGCCCCTCTTACCCTTATAAACCCCATTGAGTACAGACCCAGAGTCCTTAAACACTCTTCATTTGTTAAACTGTTCATTCCTGGGACCATTCTCATGAACGTCTCTGAACACGCTCCAGGACCAGTACAATTTTCCTAAGATATGGGGCCCAAAACTGCACACAATACTCAAAATATGGTCTGACCAGATCCTTATAGAGCCTCAGAAGTGTATCCCTACTTTTATATTCAAGTCCTCTCAAAACAAATGTCATCATTGCATTTGCCTTCCTAACTACTGACTCAACCTGCAGGTTTTCCCTGAGAGATTCCTGGACTAGAGCTGCCAAGTCTCTTTGCACTTCAGACTTCTGAATTTTCTCCCCATTTAGAAAATAAAAGGAAATCCAAGCAAGCCACGAGTAGAACACAGTTGATGAGGCATAAGCTCCAATTAATGCCTGCAGTTGGTTTAATAACATCTAACAGTGAATGGGGCCCATTAAATAAAACAGGATACCTTCTGCAGGCTATTAACTGACTTAAAACCTTGAACATGGTGGTAAATTATCCTTTAGTCTCATGTTTTTAAATAACCCATAAAAGAGGGCTGTGTTGTTTTTTTTAATTGAGCTTCAACTCAGATTTATTTACGGATACCAAAATTAGGAGTTTCATTTGACCATTGCCCTGCGTATGGTTAAAGTAATTGTCATGCCAGGTTGTTCGCACCTTCTGCCAACACACTCTCTTAGGTTGGACCTCAGTAGGTGATTAATGGCACAGTCTTCAGGACATAATGATGCAAAGCCATTTCTTAGAACCCTGGAGTGCACTACAAAAAAAAGAGGGAGGGCTGTGTGTGTCTGAGAGCGTGCGTGAGAGTGAGAGAGTGTGTGTGTCTGTGAGAGTGTGTGAGAGTGAGAGAGTGTGTGTGTCTGTGAGAGTGTGTGAGAGTGAGAGAGTGTGTGTATGAGAGTGAGAGTGTGTGTGTGCGAGAGTGAGAGTGTGTGTGTGCGAGAGAGAGTGTGTGCGAGAGAAAGAGTGTGCGAGAGAAAGAGTGTGCGAGAGAGAGTGTGTGTGCGAGAGAGAGTGTGCGTGTGAGAGAGTGAGAGTGTGTGTGAGAG
Organism: Chiloscyllium plagiosum; assembly: GCF_037043375.1. Classification (NCBI taxonomy): domain Eukaryota; kingdom Metazoa; phylum Chordata; class Chondrichthyes; order Orectolobiformes; family Hemiscylliidae; genus Chiloscyllium; species Chiloscyllium plagiosum. The sequence continues at coordinate 13,288,057 of NW_028270174.1, read as the reverse complement.
AGAGAGTGAGTGTGTGTGTGAGAGCGTGTGTGTGAGTGAGTGAGAATGTGTGTGTGTATGTGAGAACGTGTGTGAGAATGTGTGTGTGAGAGTGTGGGTGTGTGTGTGTGTGAGAGTGTGAGTGTGTGTGTGTGAGAATGTGTGTGTGTGTGAGAGTGTGTGTGTGTGAGAATGTGTGTGTGTGTGAGAATGTGTGTGTGTGAGAATGTTTGTGTGTGAGTGAGAATGTGTGTGTGAGAGAATGTGTGTGTGTGTGAGAATGTGTGTGTGTGAGAGAGAATGTGTGTGTGAGTGTGTGCGTGTGTGAGAGAATGTGTGTGTGTGAGTGTGTGTGTGAGAGAATGTGTGTGTGTGAGAATGTGTGTGTATGAGAATGTGTGAGTGCGTGTGTGAGAATGTGTGTGTGTGAGAATGTGTGTGTGTGAGAATGTGTGTGTGTGAGTGAGAATGTGTGTGTGTGAGAATGTGTGTGTGTGAGAATGTGTGTGTGTGTGAGAGAGAATGTGTGTGTGTGAGAATGTGTGTGTGATTGTGTGTGTGTGTGAGTGTGTGTGTGTGTGTGAGAATGTGTGTGTGTGAGTGTGTGTGTGTGAGAATGTGTGTGTGAGAATGTGTGTGCGTGTGTATGTGTGACAATGTGAGTGTGTGTGTGTGTGAGAATGCGTATGTGAGTGTGTATGTGAGTGTGTGTGTGAGAACGTGTGTGTGTGAGAAAGTGTGTGTGTGTGAATGTGTGTGTGTGTGAGAATGTGTGTGTGTGAATGTGTGTGTGTGTGTGAATGTGTGTGTGTGTGTGAATGTGTGTGTGTGTGTGAATGTGTGTGTGTGTGAGAATGTGTTTGTGTGTGTGAGAATGTGTGTGTGAGAATGTGTGTGTGCGAGAATGTGTGTGTGTGAGAATGTGTGTGTGTGTGTGTGAGAGAGAATGTGTTTGTGTGTGTGAGAATGTGTGCGTGTGTGAGAGAATGTGTCTGTGTGTGAATGTGTGTATGTGTGAGAATGTGTGTGTGTTAAAATGTGTGTGTGTGTGAAAATGTGTGTATGTGTGAGAATGTGAGTGTGTGAGAATGTGTGTGTGTGAGTGTGTGTGAGAGAATGTGTGTGTGTGTGAGAGTGTGTGTGTGTGAGAGTGTGTGTGTGTGTGAGTGTGTGTGTGTGAAAATGTGTTTGTGTGTGTGTGAGTGTGTGTGTGTGAGAATGTGTGTGTGTGAGAATGTGTATGTATGTGTGAGAATTTGTGAGATTGTGTGAGTGTGTGTGTGTGAGTGTGTGTGTGTGAGAGAATGTGTGTATGTGTGTGAGAATGTGTGAGTGTGTGTGTGTGAGAATGTGAGTGTGTGTGTGTGAGAATGTGTGTGTGTAAGAGTGTGTGTGAGTGTGTGTGTGAGAGAGAATGTGTGTGTGTGTGAGTGTGTGTGTGTGAGAATGTGTGTGTGTGTATGAGAAGGTGTGTGTAGGTGAGAATGTGTGTGCGTGTGTGTGAGAATGTGTGTGTGTGAGAGTGTGTGTGAGAATGTGTGTGTGTGAGAGAATGTGTGAGAGAATGTGTGTGCGTGAGAGAATGTGTGTGTGTGTGAGAATGTGAGTGTGTGTGTGTGTGTATGTGAGAATGTGTGAGTGTGTGAGAATGTGTGTGTGTGAGAATATGTGTGAGTGTGTGAGAGTGTGTGTGTGAGAGTGTGTGTGTGTGAGAATATGTGTGTGTGAGAGTGTGTGTGTGTGTGAGAATGTGTGTGTGCGTGTGAGAGTGTGTATGAGTGTGTGTGTGTGTGTGAGAGAATGTGTGTGTGAGAGAGAATATGAGTGTGTGCCTGTGTGAGAGTGTGTGTGTGTGAGAATGTGTGTGTGTGTGTGTGTGAGAATGTGTGAGTGTGTGTGTGCATGTGTGAGAATGTGTGTGTGTGAGAGAATGTGTGTGTGTGTGTGTGTGTGAGAAAGTGTGTGTGTGAGAATGTATCTGTGTGTGTGTGAGAATGTGTGTTTGTGTGAGTGTGTGTGAGAAGATGTGAGTGTGTGCGTTAATGTGTGTGTGTGTGTGAGAATGTGTGTGTGTGTGAGAATGTGTGTGTGTGTGAGAATGTGTGTGTGTGTGAGTATGTGTGAGAATGTGTGTGTGTGTGAGAATGTTTGTGTGTGAGTGAGAATGTGTGTGTGTGAGAATGTGTATGTATGTGTGTGTGTGTTAGAATGTGTGTGTGTGTGAGAGAGAATGTGTGTGTGTGTGAGAATGTGTGTGTGAGTGTGTGTGTGTGACTGTGTGTGTGTGAGAATGTGTATGTGTGTGTGTGACTGTGTGTGTGAGAGAATGTGTGTGTGAGAGAATGTGTCTGTGTGTGAATGTGTGTGAGTGTGAGAATGTGTGTGTGTGAAAATGTGTGTGTGTGAAAATGTGTGTGTGTGTGAGAATGTGTGTGTGTGAAAATGTGTGTGTGTGTGAGTGTGTGTGTGAAAATGTGTGTGTGTGTGAGTGTGTGTGAGAGAATGTGTGTGTGTGAGTATGTGTGTGTGAGAATGTGTGCGTGTGTGAGAGAATGTGTCTGTGTGTGAATGTGTGTGTGTGTGTGAGAATGTGTGTGTGTGAAAATGTGTGTGTGTATGAGAATGTGTGTGTGTGTGTGCGAGAATGTGTGTGTGAGTGTGTGTGTGTGAGAGTGTGTGTGTGTGTGAGTGTGTGTGTGTGAAAATGTGTTTTTGTGTGTGTGAGTGTGTGTGTGAGAATGTGTGTGTGTGAGAATGTGTATGTATGTGTGAGAATTTGTGAGATTGTGTGAGTGTGTGTGTGTGAGAGAATGTGTGTATGTGTGAGAATGTGTGAGTGTGTGTGTGTGAGAATGTGAGTGTGTGTGTGTGAGAATGTGAGTGTGTGTGTGTGAGAATGTGTGTGTGTGAGAGTGCGTGTGAGTGTGTGTGTGTGAGAGTGCGTGTGAGTGTGTGTGTGTGAGAGAGAATGTGTGTGAGTGTGTGTGTGTGTGTGAGAATGTGTGTGTGTGTATGAGAATGTATGTGTGTATGAGAAGGAGTGTGTGTGTGAGAATGTGTGTGCGTGTGTGTGAGAATGTGTGTCTGTGAGAGTGTGTGTGAGAATGTGTGTGTGAGAGAGAATGTGTGTGAGAATGTGTGTGTGAGAGAGAATGTGTGTAAGAATGTGTGTGTGTGTGAGAGAATGTGTGTGTGTGTGTGAGAATGTGAGTGTGTTTGAGTGTGTATGTGAGAATGTGTGAGTGTGTGAGAATGTGTGTGTGAGAATAGGTGTGTGTGTGAGAGTGTGTGTGTGAGAATGTGTGTGCGTGTGAGAGTGTGTGTGAGTGTGTGTGTGTGAGAGAGAGAATGTGTGTGTGAGAGAATGTGTGTGCGCCTGTGTGAGAGTGTTTGTGTGTGAGTGTGTGTGTGTGAGAATGTGTGAGTGTGTGTGTGTGTGTGAGAATGTGTGAGTGTGTGTGTGCATGTGTGAGAATGTGTGTGTGTGAGAGAATGTGTGTGTGTGTGTGAGAAAGTGTGTGTGTGTGAGAATGTATCAGTGTGTGTGTGTGTGTGAGAATGTGTGTTTGTGTTAGTGTGTGTGAGAAGATGTGAGTGTGTGCATTAATGTGTGTGTGTGTGTGTGTGTGAATGTGTGTGTGTGAGAATGTGTGAGTGTGTGTGTGAGAATGTGTGTGTGTGTGTGAGAATGTGTGTGTGTGTGAGAGAATGTGTGTGTGTGAGAATGTTTGAGTGTGAGTGAGAATGTGTGTGTGTGAGAATGTGTGTGTGTGAGAATGTGTGTGTGTGAGAATGTGTGTGTGTGTGAGAGAGAATGTGTGTGTGTGAGAATGTGTGTGTGTGAGAATGTGTGTGTGTGTGAGAGAGAATGTGTGTGTGTGAGAATGTGTGTGTGATTGTGTGTGTATGAGAGTGTGTGTGTGTGTGAGAGAATGTGTGTGTGTGAGTGTGTGTGTGAGAGAATGTGTGTGTGAGAGAATGTGTGTGTGTGTATGAGAATGTGTGAGTGTGTGGGTGAGAATGAATGTGTGTGTGTGTGAGAATGTGTGTGTGTGAGAATGTGTGTGTGTGTGAGAATGTGTGTGCGTGTGTGTGACAATGTGTGTGCGTGTATGTGTGTATGTGAGTGTGTGTGCGAACGTGTGTGTGTGAGAAACTGTGTGTGTGTGAATGTGTGTGTGAGAGAGAATGTGTGTGTGTGAGAGTGCGTGTGAGTGTGTGTGTGTGAGAGAGAATGTGTGTGTGAGAATGTGTGTGCGTGTGTGTGAGAATGTGTGTCTGTGAGAGTGTGTGTGAGAATGTGTGTGTGAGAGAGAATGTGTGTAAGAATGTGTGTATGTGTGTGAGAATGTGTGTATGTGTGTGAGAATGTGAGTGTGTGTGAGTGTGTATGTGAGAATGTGTGTGTGTGTGAGAATGTGTGTGTGTGAGAATATGTGTGTGTGTGAGAGTGTGTGTGTGTGAGAGTGTGTGTGTGTGAGAATGTGTGTGCGTGTGAGAGTGTGTGTGAGTGTGTGTGTGTGTGTGTGAGAGAGAATGTGTGTGTGTGAGAGAATGTGTGTGTGCCTGTGTGAGAGTGTGTGTGTGAGAATGTGTGAGTGTGTGTGTGTGTGTGAGAATGTGTGAGTGTGTGTGTGAGAATGTGTGTGTGTGTGTGTGTGAGAATGTGTGTGTGTGTGTATGTGTGAGAATGTGTGTGTGTGAGAGAATGTGTGTGTGTGTGTGTGTGAGAAAGTGTGTGTGTGTGAGAATGTATCATTGTGTGTGTGTGTGTGAGAATGTGTGTTTGTGTTAGTGTGTGTGAGAAGATGTGAGTGTGTGCATTAATGTGTGAGAATGTGTGTGTGTGTGAGAATGTGTGTGTGTGAGAATGTGTGAGAATGTGTGTGTGAGTGTGTGTGTGTGAGAATGTGTGTGTGTGTGAATGTGTGTGTGTGACTGTGTGTGTGAGAGAATGTGTGTGTGAGAGAATGTGTCTGTGTGTGAATGTGTGTGTGTGTGAGAATGTGTGTGTGTGAAAATGTGTGTGTGTGAAAATGTGTGTGTGTGTGTGAGAAAGTGTGTGTGTGAAAATGTGTGTGTGTGTGAGTGTGTGTGAGAGAATGTGTGTGTGTGAGTATGTGTGTGTGAGAATGTGTGCGTGTGTGAGAGAACGTGTCTGTGTGTGAATGTGTGTGTGTGTGTGAGAATGTGTGTGTGTGAGAATGTGTGTGTGTGAAAATGTGTGTGTGTGAGAATGTGTGTGTGTGTGTGCGAGAATGTGTGTGTGAGTGTGTGTGTGTGAGTGTGTGTGTGTGAGAGAGTGTGTGTGTGAAAATGTGTTTTTGTGTGTGTGAGTGTGTGTGTGAGAATGTGTGTGTGTGAGAATGTGTATGTATGTGTGAGAATTTGTGAGATTGTGTGAGTGTGTGTGTGTGAGAGAATGTGTGTGTGTGTGTGTGAGAAAGTGTGTGTGTGTGAGAATGTATCATTGTGTGTGTGTGTGTGAGAATGTGTGTTTGTGTTAGTGTGTGTGAGAAGATGTGAGTGTGTGCATTAATGTGTGAGAATGTGTGTGTGTGTGAGAATGTGTGTGTGTGAGAATGTGTGAGAATGTGTGTGTGAGTGTGTGTGTGTGAGAATGTGTGTGTGTGTGAATGTGTGTGTGTGACTGTGTGTGTGAGAGAATGTGTGTGTGAGAGAATGTGTCTGTGTGTGAATGTGTGTGTGTGTGAGAATGTGTGTGTGTGAAAATGTGTGTGTGTGAAAATGTGTGTGTGTGTGTGAGAAAGTGTGTGTGTGAAAATGTGTGTGTGTGTGAGTGTGTGTGAGAGAATGTGTGTGTGTGAGTATGTGTGTGTGAGAATGTGTGCGTGTGTGAGAGAACGTGTCTGTGTGTGAATGTGTGTGTGTGTGTGAGAATGTGTGTGTGTGAGAATGTGTGTGTGTGAAAATGTGTGTGTGTGAGAATGTGTGTGTGTGTGCGAGAATGTGTGTGTGAGTGTGTGTGTGTGAGTGTGTGTGTGTGAGAGAGTGTGTGTGTGAAAATGTGTTTTTGTGTGTGTGAGTGTGTGTGTGAGAATGTGTGTGTGTGAGAATGTGTATGTATGTGTGAGAATTTGTGAGATTGTGTGAGTGTGTGTGTGTGAGAGAATGTGTGTATGTGTGTGAGAATGTGTGTGTGTGTGTGTGTGAGAATGTGAGTGTGTGTGTGTGAGAATGTGTGTGTGTGAGAGTGCGTGTGAGTGTGTGTGTGTGAGAGTGCGTGTGAGTGTGTGTGTGTGAGAGAGAATGTGTGTGAGTGTGTGTGTGTGTGTGAGAATGTGTGTGTGTGTATGAGAATGTATGTGTGTATGAGAAGGAGTGTGTGTGTGAGAATGTGTGTGCGTGTGTGTGAGAATGTGTGTCTGTGAGAGTGTGTGTGAGAATGTGTGTGTGAGAGAGAATGTGTGTAAGAATGTGTGTGTGTGTGAGAGAATGTGTGTGTGTGTGTGAGAATGTGAGTGTGTGTGAGTGTGTATGTGAGAATGTGTGAGTGTGTGAGAATGTGTGTGTGTGAGAATGTGTGTGTGTGAGAATAGGTGTGTGTGTGAGAGTGTGTGTGTGTGTGTGTGTGAGAATGTGTGTGCGTGTGAGAGTGTGTGTGAGTGTGTGTGTGTGTGAGAGAGAATGTGTGTGTGTGAGAGAATGTGTGTGTGCCTGTGTGAGAGTGTGTGTGTGTGTGCCTGTGTGAGAGTGTGTGTGTGTGAGAATGTGTGAGTGTGTGTGTGTGTGTGAGAATGTGTGAGTGTGTGTGTGCATGTGTGAGAATGTGTGAGTGTGTGTGTGCATGTGTGAGAATGTGTGTGTGTGAGAGAATGTGTGTGTGTGTGTGTGAGAATGTGTGTGTGTGTGTGTGAGAATGTGTGAGTGTGTGTGTGCATGTGTGAGAATGTGTGTGTGTGAGAGAATGTGTGTGTGTGTGTGTGTGAGAAAGTGTGTGTGTGTGTGAGAATGTATCAGTGTGTGTGTGTGTGTGAGAATGTGTGTTTGTGTTAGTGTGTGTGAGAAGATGTGAGTGTGTGCATTAATGTGTGTGTGTGTGTGTGTGTGTGAATGTGTGTGTGTGTGAGAATGTGTGAGTGTGTGTGTGAGAATGTGTGTGTGTGTGAGAATGTGTGTGTGTGTGTGAGAATGTGTGTGTGTGTGAGAGAATGTGTGTGTGTGAGAATGTTTGAGTGTGTGTGAGAATGTTTGAGTGTGAGTGAGAATGTGTGTGTGTGAGAATGTG